>NC_056739.1:350570593-350710593 GCF_019279795.1 Protopterus annectens
GCCTACAATCCTAGGAGAACTAATCTCATCCCCAGATGATGTGAAGGTTGACCTGTGTATGTGATCAAGTGCCCTGAACAGTCTTCTCTTTAAAATGCACCCCACCATCCTAGAAGGGAACTGTCTGTACTCACTCCTGTCAAAGGGTAGTCTGTAAGAAAAAAGATGTCATGTCATACATTAACGTTCCATCTGTGTTGTCAATCTTCACATCCTTGACTCTGGGTTCGGTTCCAAATCTTGGAAAAGACCTGGCCGTTACTCTAGCTTGCACCTTCTAAAAACTCTCGAGTTTAGCTCTACCCAGAATGCTCCTGTCAAGATCACCTCAGATTGAGTTTGCTTAAGATAATGATAGGAAATTACAGATCAGAGATCATATCTGTATTCGTAAAGGAATAATCCAATCTGTTGGGATAGATCCACTCCACCAAGTAAGTAGCCTGAAAGGCAGGGGGGAGGAGGGTGGGGATGTCAAGGATAAGTGAAGATCGACAACACAGATGGAACATTAAGGTAAGACACTTCTTTATCTGATGTTGTCAATCCTCACTTAATTCTTGACTGTGGGGCAGAGTCACCAGCTACCAAAATCCTGGGAAGTCTCACGGAAGAATATTCCGGAGCACCATCAAACCAAAGGATGCTCATCCCCTAGAGACCAGATCCAGCTTGTAATGAGTAATAAAGGTATGTGGAGAGACCCAAGTAGCTGCTGCACATATATCATCTATACAGGCTCTGGCATGGAAGACTACAGAAACAGCTAATGCTTTTGTAGAATGTGCCTTTACAGATCCTGGCAGTTGCACTTTTTTTTTTCGTTATAAATGAAGGTTATGCAGTCCTTCAGCTATCTAGCTAAAGTAACCTTAGAAACTGGTTTGCCAGAGTAGCAGAAGAGAATCAAACAGTTGATCAGATTTTCTGAATTCTTTTGTTCTGTGCAGGTAAAAACGTAATTGTCTGTGAACATCTAAGAAATGCAAGCAATATTTGCCATTATTAGAAATTTGGAAAAAAATAAGGGAAGGTATATAGTCTGATTGATACTAGTGTCAGACACTACTTTTGGTAAAAAGGATGGATTTGTTCACAAAGATACCCCATCCTTATGAAATATTAGGAAAGGAGGCTTGCAAGTTAAGACCTGTAACTCAGATATTCTCCTAGCAGAAATAATAGCAACCAAAATGGAGGTTTTACAGGACAAATGCTTCAAATCATAATTTGTGGACAGTTCAAATGTGGAATTAAGTATTGTATGCAATGTCCCAAGGTGCAGATGGATCCTTATACAGAGGTCTCTGCAACAGGGTTCCTTTCAGAAAAGCTTTACAGTTTGTGCGACACTAGAGCTGTGTCATACAAACCATTATGAAAATTTGAAATCGCAGCTAGATGAACCTGTACAGTTGAGGAAGACGCCCCTGCACTGAAAAGCGATGTTAAATTCCAAAACCTTATGAACTGATGCTAAACATGGGTCGAAATTACTGTCTGAAGCCCATCTCGAAAATTTTTGCCACTTGCTGCTGTATAAACGTCTAGTCAAAAGTTTGAGAGTGGCTAAAACTATTCGGTGAACTGGGGCAGAAAGGCTAGTATGCCTGGCAATCAATGGAACTGGAGAAGCCACGCAGTAAGCTTAAGTTTGTGAAGTTTCGGCTGAGTGAGTCCCTCTGGGTGGGACAATAGATCTAGGTCCAGAGTCCATGGTTCTTGAATTAGATGAGGCCACAAAAAAGGAAACAATAGCTGTAGAGGCCAGAAGGGAGCAATGAGAATTATCTTGTTCTTCGGCCTGTTGGCTTTCTTTAGAAACTGGGATATGAATGGAATTGGGGGGAAAAGCATACAAGAGACCGGGGGGGGAGGTCAAGTGTAGAGAACACCATCGCTTGGTAACCCTTGGAGGGGGATCAGGGTGAAGTAACTACTACATTTGCTGTTCAGAGGAGATGCAGACAGATTGCATGTGAAACCCGGCAAGGGGAACTAAGGTAATGGAGGTCACCAGAGATTGCAAAACCTGTGGTATTGATCTTGTAGTCACCGCTCTGATGTGAATGATCTGGCTGACTTGACATTTTATTCTTTGAAGTCTTTCTTGGAGAAGAGATGCAAGGCAGGTGCTTATGTCCAACACTGCCCCTGTGAACTCTAAATGCTGTGTTGACACTAGATGGAATTTTTTGTAGTTTACATTAATCCCTAATGAAGAACAAGACTGAAGGACATAATCCCTTGCTTGTAGCAGCAGATGCCTGGAGGTTGCGGTAATTAACCAGGTGGTCTAAGTATGGAAACACCCAGAATCTTTGCAGTCTGAAGCGAGCTGTGACCACTGCCATGCACTTGAACACCCTGGGGGCTGTGGCTAAGCCAAAGGGCATGGCTCTGAACTGGAAATGACTAGCTCCCAGCCAGACGTGCAGAAATCTTCTGGAGCTTTCATCTATTTTTATGTGAAAATACGCATCCTGAAGGTCTACTGAGCATATCCAATTGTCTTTCCCTAAGAACAGATTCAACCGTGACCATCTAAAATTTGGTATTTTGAACGGACTTGTTCAAAGTACTGTGATCCAAAATTGGTCTCCAGTCCCCAATCATCTTTGGCACTAAAGAATCTGGAGTAAACTCTGGATCCTATCCGGTCTGGTGGAACTGTCTAGATGGCTCATTTGTCGAGTAGCTTTTGAAACTCTATTACTGCTGCATCCCTGTGACTGGGTAGAACATCTGGGAGTCTTAGGTGTTTTGGGTTTGTTGAAGGGAATATGGTAACTTCTAGTTATGATCCTCTGCACCCAATTGTTCATAGTTACAGTCAGCCAGGCAGGTCGGTAGGTAGGTGCAGGGATAGTCATCCCCAACTGCTTCCAGAGGATGGCAATTGGGCCTCCATTCAGGAGTGCTGATAGGAATTTCCAGGGAAAGAATCTCTGGAACCCTGATTTTGTGGGCCACCTCCGTCTCTGGCCCAGCACCTTCCATTACAAATCCCTCCCTCTGCCACGGGAGGAGTCGTTGCCATGCAAGTCCTGGAAAGGCCCTTGGGACTTTTTGAACCATAGCCTTTCACTCCTCTGGTTCCTCAAGTAGGGCCGTTGGGAAGTGGAGAAGCATACGACCACAACAGAAAGTGTCTTTCCATCTTTCTCACAGCTAGCAAGGATGTCTAACTTTGGGTTCTAAAAGGGATGTTCCATCAAAAGGAGCACTGGGGAAAGACTTTAATGGCTCTGCAAAGTCACACAAGCACATCCAGGTGTGTCTCAGCTACACCAGAACCTGCTGTCCTGGTCATCCCTTCAGCTGTGTGCTCGATGAGCCTCATGGACAAATTACAAATTGACTCAAGGGTCGCCAGCTGTGAAGCCACTTTTGCTTGAACTCCCACAGCTAAGGCTCTTGTCAAAGTATCTGATAGCTCTTTTATCAGATCTCTTTGAAGCCTGGTGAAATGTGTCATGAAATTCAAGGACCTAAGCACAAAGGTCAATGAAGTGTATACGTGCTTCCCCAATCTATCCCTTGTCCTAGACTCCTTGTTCAGAGAATGGATAGTAGGACTTATCAGCAAGTTCCTTTTTGGTGGCTGCCGCAACCACTATGGCATCCACTGGCACCCCTTGAGCCCAATGCTAGTGATCCATGGGAGCGGATAATATATGGTCTGGTCTCTTAGGGATTGGCTCGATGGAGTTGGAAATCTTACATGCCCGGTGAACAATCAGTTTAATGAGATCATCAGGGGGTGGAGAAATCCAAGCAGTAGATGGTCAGGCACGGAAACCCTCTAGGTAGACTGACTCCTTTGAGGAAGGCTGTTGGGATGTCCAGCCACCGCTCTGTTTAAGGATCTCTAAAATGTCACCAAAGGACATCTTCTGTGGGTGACCTTGGGGAACCTTCCCCTTCATCAAATTCAGTATCTTCTGTGAAAGACTCTTCAAAGGAGTCCAAGTGCTTCTTCTTGTGCACTCATTTCCGGGGTACCTCCTCGGTGGGATTGGCCGGGGTGGTGTCGGAAGAGGATACAACTATCACGGTTGAAACCTGAGGTCCCTGTGCCCGCCGATACAAGTCAGAGGCTTGAGGTAGCTCTAGACGAGAGGAAGGACCAGGGGGTTGAACCGATGAAAGAGGAGTCAACTGAGAGTCCGTAGTGGACAAGGCCCTCTACATGGCCCGGAAAGCAGGTCCCCCCCATAGAGGAATGGGAGCTCTGAATCTAGACAGACTCCTTTGAAATCATGGTCCCATCTCGCACCGAGGGAACTGCCCTCGAGCTTGAAGCTGGAGTGGAACTTACGTGTGCTAAAGCCCTAAGGACGACGGACGGCTCAAAAAAAAAAGTGTCAAACCACACTCTCCAGAACAAACAAAGCCTCGACTCCAAGAGGTCCCCAGTTCAGACAGTACCAAAGAGCTCATCTTAGATATCCGCGTCAGAGACAAGAATCTAACCGGGACTGTCAGAAGTGGGAACTTCAAAGGCTCAGTTTGAGTCAGAGGAACAACAGTCGGGTGAGAAATATGTAAGGTTCCAGAGCCAGAAGTGATAGACACTGGGGAAATAGCTAGTCCTCTCGCTGTCAGGAGCTGGTCCATCAGCCTCAAAACATCAGATTCCATGAGGCTCCTGGACTGAGTAGACCGATGGAAACCGAGGTCTATGCAAAAAGGGACTTGGTAGTCAGTCCACAAGGGGATCAATTCTTGGAGAGCATCTAGTTTGAGGTCCTTGAAAGAAAACTCCTTTGGTTCCAAAACTGGTGAAAGGAGGAGGGTGAAGTGGTCTGAGCCAAGGAAGAAGTGGGCGCCGCAGTTGTCTGTGTGGAAATGTCACTGATGGCACCAGTGAATACAGCTTCTCTCCCAAAGCTCCGCAGAAGCTGTGGGGAACCATAGACGACTTCACTTTTTTTTTTTGTTTTTTTTTACCAGCAGTTCCAAGGAAAGTGAAGAAACAGAGTGGCTTCTCTTTTTTTGACCCCACATGCCTAGCGGAAGAGGAGGAGGAAGGGGAGCTTATATCAGTTTTAGAAGTCACAGATATAGCCTTGTCAAAGCTAGGTTTCATCAAACCCATGAGAATGAACTTATTCATTCTCTCTACAAGGGCCTGGTGGCCAAATCCATGACAGATGGAACGGTCTTCCTGAAGATACACTGGCCCCAAGCAGTACACAAGTCATGACCGTCACAATTTGGTAGTTTGCAGTCACACTTCTGGCATCTCTTGAAGCCAGAAGCAACTTTAGACCTTTTCAGCCATGATGAGAAACACACACGCAAACACACTATAAGGCAACAAGAAAAAACAGATTGTTGGTATACACACACACACACACACACACACACACACACACACACAAAAAAAAAACTATGGTATCAGTTACCCTAACGATAAAGAAAACGGAATGGAAAAGGAAAGGGGGAAGTACCAGCAATGGTAGGGAAGATTACCAAATCGGTAGAGGAATGGGAAGGGAGACCACCAATGATGGTGTACAACAAAAAGGGACACAGAGCAATTAAGTAAAGAGGAGGAGCTGGGTAGCAAAGGCTCTAAAGAAAGTAATATGAAGAAAAATGGTAAATAAGACTCACAAATTGAAGAAATTGCTAGTTCGAGAGCTGACAGGAACGCTTCTGGCACTTGGAGTGGTAAATGAGATCCGAGATAATCTTGACAGAAGCATTCTGGGTAGAGCTAACCTCGAGAGTTTTTGGAAGGCTTGAGCTGGAGTAATGGCACAGTCAGTTCAGAGATTCAGAAATTAACCTACAGTCAACGATTAAGTGCAGATCGACATCAGATTGAATGTTTTTCTACCATGGACTGAGACATTATTCACCAGAGTATGTCACCTGCAAATTTGAATAAGCCTTACTTTGGAGTGAAGCAGGTGAAAAATTTGGACCATTGTACTGCTAAAGTCCACTGAAGGGCCTTACTGTAAAATCTGTCCAATGGAACCATGAGGATCATGGAAACCATTAGAAGAATTAGCCTTGCCGGTGGATAGGGGTGAAGGAAGAATAGTTGTGTAAAATCTTAGCATAATCATAGATATCCTTCTCTTCCATGTTGCAGTATTCTTAGTGTGGGATCGGCATTTACCCTTCTTAGCCGACATCGGCTAATGATAATTACAGCAAACCAAGCTCAAGCAAAATAAAGACAAAAATCCCCAATGGGGTACTTAGCTTTAGACACATCAAATAAAGGAGTGAAGCGATCGATGTGATGGTCGACTGCGGATGAAAAGTTCTGAGGTGTGTGTGCGCAGACGTCACATTTAAGGTCCCTGGTTTATGGCCCTACATCTGACGTCCCACGCACTTACAGCAGCCAGACTTAAGCTTTTGTATAGGATATACGAGAAATCCCACACTAAGAATACTGCAACATAGGAACAGAAAGACATCTAGAGTTGCACTGAGGTGGAGTGAAAGCATCCTGGAATTTGGAAGTTGGGCAATCTAAGTTTGTGTCCAGGTGGCATCAGATAAACTATCTGTTGAGACAATCCAAAGAAAACCTGAGCACTGAATACACAATAATCCAAGAAAAAACAGAATCCAGCACTCAGTTCCAACACAAGGGCTCCTGAATTCCATGTTTATTTCAGAAACGGTTGTAAAACATGCCAAAAAACAAACTATTCGACATAACAAAGAACATTTGAACGCTTTCGTCTTAATGAATTGACATCAAAACAGTCAGTCATGCAGACCTATAAACATTTTTCACTCACACATCCTTTAAAAACAGCCAATGGTAGCTGTTGTATGTATAAAGGCACCTACAAAAATCCTTCATTAACTGTAAGCATATAGTAGTAAAAAGGTGAGCTTAAAAGCTCATTACCCACCACTGGAGAAGTGAACCTCAGTCTCCCGCATGGCAAGTGGGAATAACCACCACTGTACTCATTTTGAAGCCCACTACAAACACTACGAATAGCAAAAGATAAAATGTACAGGAATAGCAAGTAATGATTAGATTTACAACTTGCTTGCTCATTTATTAGGTTCACTAATGAAATGTTTTCATTCAAGCCTGGTGGATGTGTAGTATCTAGCTTAACCTGCCAAAGCAGTTCCCTGCTCAGCAGTTTATTATGCCAATCGCCCACAAAGGCTGAAGCATCCACCTGCTCGATAACTGAAAAAGCAAAATCAGTAAAATCAACAGGTACCAGAATGTTTTGCAACAGCACTCTTACTATCAGCATGTTGAATACTGTATACATGTTGGTAGATGCTTTTATTCAAAGCACTGCCCATTTTATCTATGTAAAACATGGAACATCAGACACAGAGTGCAAAATACACTACTCTCTTGGATAAACAACTGAATCTACCACCTTCACCCTCCTTACTGATTACAATGATCTGATTTTTCAGAGTCTCAATGTACTAGCATTGTTTACATCTACCACATTTCCTGGTGATGTTTGTAAACACATCTACAGTGGTAATGAGAGGGTTCTGCAGTAAATTATCGACATTAAATTGGCTTCTGTGCTTAAAGGTAGGTATTATACTGCTCAATTTCCTAGTGTCATCATGGCACTGAAAAATGTCCCAGTTCTTCCAAACAATGCCTTCTATATTTTTGACAAACGGTGTAATGTAAACATACCTCTCAACCTGTTAGAGCAAGAAATCTGGGCAAAGGCACAAATAATGTGGTGGGGAGAGCAAAGGCCTAAAAATAGGGACACCTTTTTAAATATTGCTCTTACAAACTTAGAAAGTGGACAGAACAGGTTATGCATTAGCATGAATTTTATGAAGGCTGTGAAGTCTGAAACACAAATGTGTGCCATTATTTTCTGACTTCAGTCCTCAAGGATTTGC
Source organism: Protopterus annectens (assembly GCF_019279795.1). NCBI lineage: Eukaryota > Metazoa > Chordata > Ceratodontiformes > Protopteridae > Protopterus > Protopterus annectens. Next base: position 350,578,475 of record NC_056739.1, read on the forward strand.
CAGCGATTTGCCAGAAAACCAAAATTTTATGAGAAACGGACCAAAAACATGAGTCAAAAATCTGGACGTTCTGTGAAAATCTGTACAGTTGAGAAGTATAAGTAACAACAAATTATGACTAGTGTCATGAAACACAGTGTAGCCACTGTCAAATTCCTGGCTACCATAAAAACCGTACTTTATAATAGGGGCATAGATGTCTTTTCTTTTTTCCTATATCTCATGATGAAACTTGTTCAACAAAATTGGTAAGATATCCACGTTCCTTAACCATGTTCTTAAGAAAATCAAACTCTCAGACATTCGTTGTCATCAGACACTAATCAAAAAATTGTAATAAATTGACTCGATCCCTTTCTTTTGGTGGAATGGATGACAAATTGTAAAAACTAAAACAGAGAATGTAGGTTTTCTGTAAATTCTAGGCTCAATTCCACCTACTAAAGACGGTGAAATCTCAATGCAATTCACCTTGTCCTTGTTCACCGTATAAGTGAACTGCAAAAAGTCTAAGTCCTTCCACCTGTCTCAAAAATAAAATAATCAGCAAACTGTATCATTGCCCTTCCAAATAAAAAGCAAATCGTCCAGGTATCTGAAGTACCCAATACATTTTTCAAAGGAGGGCATTTAAAAAACATATCCAACTTCCATTTTAAGAGCACTGTTTGCAAATATGGGGACACAAGCAGCCACCATAACCACACACAGCTTTTGCTTGAAAAATTACCCATTAAAGGTTAAAAAGTTATTTAAAACAGTTTCCATCAACTCTTGCAAGAGATCTACTTCTGCTGAAGTCATATTACCATGTCTGGAAATAATTTCCTGAAAACACAGCAGACTTTCTTCATGGGGAATAACTGAAAATAAACTTTTAATATCACAAGTAGTGAACACAAATTCATTGATGTTCACCAAGCAAAGTTTATCACGTCAGTCCCAGGAGTCTTTTACAATGTGATGGACATCCATCAAAATGTTCTTAAGCTTAAAATCTATGTATGTACTTGGCCGTTTCAGTACATGACCCAGCTGCTGCAACCACTGATCTTAATGTGGGTCATTCAAATTAGAATGATGCCAATAATTTTTGGTATAATTGGATTAGGCACCCTAAGATAGTCATAACTCGAGATATCACATCAAAAAGTAAAAACTCATCCAGAACCACCTTGATGCCTCTTTAGCCAATACTGATCTCATTCAGCAAGACAGCATTGTACACGTGTCAGTAGATTGTATATCCATCCCAAATAGTCATGAGTATCCATTACTGCCAGATCACCCCCTTATCCAGTTTCATATACCTACTTATCATCCCTGGATCTAATGGAATTCAATATAGTTCTATCCTGCATGGTAAGACTGTGAAAATTACCATGACTTTTCTGACCCATGGAATCGCACTGATCCCTTTCACAAATTATTTCCAACGTATTAATCACAGTGTGTAAAGGGGGGTTAGCCACGCACTTTCTTCTCAACCTCACAGGCTAAGCCCCCTCATGCTTATCCTTGAATAAAATTCAAAAATTCAGCTTTTGCGTAAACATTTTCAAATCAAGCAAGACATCCTCAAGCTTTGCTTTACTAAGAGGGGATGAAATTAAATCCTTTTAAACATAGGTGATGGTGAGCTGGCTCAATCCGCATATCCGTATAATTATATATTTTGAAATCAAAAATGGTGGTGACATTAAGGCGATATTAATTGGACTAGAGCACACAGCAAGACTTACTGTTGATTAGAATTCTTCCAGTTCCTGTTGCAATTACACTGATTGCTCTTTCTTCATCATCTGGGATCACCCCCAGAATTCGCCACTCTCTGATGGTTCCTCACTTATTTCTTGGCCAACTTCTCTGATTTTCATGGCTGGAGATCCTCTAAAGGGTCACTATCATTTATGAAGTCCTCTCCTTGAAAATCAATTTGTTCCACTTCTTGATTTTGCTCTGATGTCTTTGTTGTTGAATCACCTCCAATACAGTATTCAACATGCTGATTTCATAGGTTCATAGATTAGTACTAAGCTAACCGCCCTTGCGAGCCATTTTAAGCTTAGCCAATTATCCCTTGTGAGACTCAAACCCTGCACCTTGTGGTTGTAAGGCAAACACCTTAACCATTAGGCCACCCTCCCAACCCCTGATATTAACAGTGCGCTCCTGCCAATCATTCTAGGACCTATGCTGAGTTTACTGGTTTTGCCTTTTCAGTTGTCAAGCAGGTGGATGCTTCAGCCATTGTGGGCAACTGGTGTATAGCGGATATAAAAAGTTAACAAACCTCTATTAAAATGCCAGGCTTTTGTGATATAAAAAAAAATGAGACCACAATAAATAATTTCAGAACTTTTCCCACCTTTAATGTGACCTACAATCTGTACAATTCAGCTGAAAAACAAATCTGTTAGGGGAAAAAAATATAAAAAATAAAAAACGTACAATAAGCTGGTTGCATAAGTGTGTACACCCTTAAACTACTACTTTGTTGAAGCACCTTTTGATTTTTGTGTCACTTATCATGCAATCTCCCTCATGTAAAGAATACAACAGCAGAACAAAAGGACATCAGACCGTTTCTGACCGACAGATGGATGAGAAGCAGAAGCTGATTCCATCCAGGGTTCAGATGCAGCCGACCTAGATTAAAGTGCTTGTTTCCTCAGCATCGAAAGGATCTGCTTGAAGGCAGAAGATGCCTCCATCTTTAACGGCACCCTCCTGTCCGAGGACAGAAAGGAAACCATGGAACCAAGAGGCCTTGACCCCGAAGCGGACCTCGGCACAGAGCTATCACGGGCCAACGCGCTGAGAGGAAGAGACTACTTTGAAAGCTTCACAGTCTCTAAATATAGAATTTGTTTTACAAATGCAGTAAGCAGTTACTATGTTTTAGAAGTTTTCTCCTCATGTAGGAGTAGAAAGATTTTTTTTTTTTTTTGGAAGGGCACCAGATCAATGGTACCAGGCACAAAAATAGCAAGCTACACCACTGAAATAAGGTAAACTAATTGCTTGAAATAGGAAAGCACTGAGTTTAGTTTACTTTTATCTGTGTTTTCCTGGCACACCTTGGTAAGTAATATTTTTTTTGCAGGCTTAGCAACAACAAAGGTACAGTGAACAAGTGCGTGAGTGAATGGTTGCCAACACTAAAGGAGGATAACTGAAATTTACAAGGATAGCAGATTTACTTTGCTTAAGTTTTTGCTCTGAAGGCTTCTGTAAAATGACCTGTTGAATGACTTTTATGGTTAATTAGGAAAGAACAGTTGTATAAAATCTTACCATAACCATACATTTTCCCTCTCTTCTATATGCCGCAGTATCCATAACATGAGGGACTCCGCCTCCAGTTGACTTGTACGTCCAGCCGTTATACCAAAGTTAAAATGTTACTGCAAAGGTATGTGTGATGGCCTGCATCACAACATACATTGGACAAATGGACATCTGACAAAGCTGACGTCAGCAAGCACCTACCTCAGAACTGAATGCCGCCAAGCACCAGCCTGAAGAGACTGAGTATCCAGAGGTCAGGCAAGTATCGAAGGCAGGGGGAACTATACTGCAGCATACAGGAGAGAAGGACATCTATGGTTATGGTAAGATTTTACACAACTATTCTATGTCCTTCTATTCATAAGCTGCGACATCCATAAACGAGGAAGAATGCCAAAGTTCATGCATAAGAGGGATTGGGAGGAGGAGCAAAGACATTTTCCACAAATGCATGCAGAATAGCCTTGGCAAATCCTGCTCTGGCAAACCAAAGTTACGCTGTATTGTAGCAATAACGGCTGTCGTCCGCTTTTGTGTTGAATACAATGAGCGACACTGTATAAATAGTAAAACCACTTTAATGCTCGAAAAAGTACATCACAACCAGATTACAACCAGATTTAGCGCACTTTCATCTCACCACACTGACACTTCATCAGAATCATCTGTTACTCTCGAAACATCCATTTAAATAACCTTCCACTCTATTCTATTGGCTCCCATTCGCGCTTATTTTATAAATTAATGAATTAGTGAAATAAATAAATAAAACACTCAAAAGCAATTACAATGTGGTATAGTCCATCATTCATCTGACTGAAAACACATGTTGAAACTAAGGCACATAAGTACAACTACAATTCTACAAAATATTCCATACTATTGTATATAGATAAATACATGAGCGGCTAAGTAGGAATAAATAAATTGTACATACAACCACTCATCACTAGGGATAAAATATATATATGTGTATGTATGTATGTATATATATATATATATATATATATATATATATATATATATATATATATATGTGTGTGTGTGTGTGTGTGTATATATATATATATATATATATATTGTATTATATAAAAACAATGTTGTATAAAAATATATATAGACAGTAGCGGACTCTCTTGTCAAAAGTGCATATATAAATACTATAATCACAAACCATATTAAATTCATTGAATTGATTGAATTATCTATTCCAAAGACCGTTGGTGCTATTCTAGAATAAATAGCGTATAATGCATGTAAAATAAAAATAAAAATAAGAAAAAAATGTAAAAAAATATGGCATACATATTATAACAAAACAAGAACTAAGGATGTAATATACTACTAAAAAACTACTAAAAGCTGTAAGAAAAGAGAAAATAACCATAGTACAAAGACACATTGGTCACCACATATAAGTGGCTTATAAACATCTTTTGGGGTTTAATGACAATAACTTCAGAGCTGGCTTAATGGAGGTGTGATCATTCATTCCTGGATAGGTACAAGAATCTAATCTCATCTGCCATATTTCACGAAATTCCAAAAATGTCTCCCAATCCTCACCCCTGTCATTATGTCTAACCTCTTCCAATATCCAAAACTTAATATTCGTATTCATACATTTTAATGTATGCCTATAAAGGGCATTGTTCTCATTCTTTTTATTAATAATATCCCTTACATGTTCATAAATACGAATTCTTAAATTTTGTTCAGTTTTCTCCACATAATATGTACCAACATGTCTTGCAGTATGCCAAATATACTACTCCTTTTGTAGAACAGCTAGCATATGTGTAACTCCTCAATTTGAACCCATTAGGAATACATTGTTCCTTTTCACCAGATATGAATGGACATTGTGCGCACCTCCCACATTTGTGAGTACCTATCTTTGTATGCACCCCCTCATTATTTTCACATTTCTTCTTTTCCAGGATATTTTTTAAGTTCATATTTCTCCTAAAACTATATTTTAATGGTTGCTGAAATATTTCTACTCTTGTTGGCATTCTGCTGAACATATTCCAAATCCCATTAATGCACCTCTTCATCCATCCTATATATGAATAATATGTCAAAATCAAATGTGGTAATTGTAGCCCTAGCTTACAATTATCATTCCCCATATTGTTAATTTCAATAGTATTTCCATCTTTACTTATACTTTTATTTATATGTGTAATGTCCATATTATTTAAAGTATTGATCATGTCTCCACTAATCAATAATGGTACATACGCTGTACCCCGTTTATTTATTATTTCTTTAATATTCTCAATCATTTTATCAGGATAACCTCTTTCCCTAAACATATCATGAACAAAATCAACTTCTCTTATAAAATCAGTAAGGTCCGATGCCATTCTTGCCACCCTAATCATCTGACCCTTTACGACATTTCTTTTAAGATAGTAGGGGTGGTCACTCTGATAATATAAGTAGGAGTTAGAATAGCATTCCTTTCTATAAATGTTAGATCTATATGTTCTCCTACTGTAATCTATATTTACCCTAACGTCCAAATAGTGTATTTCGTCCATGTCACTTTCAAAAGTAAACTGCAAAAAGTTTGTGCTGCTGTTCAAATCTTCCATGAATTCATTTATAAGTTCATAACCCCCTTCCCACACAATAAAAATATCATCCAAAAACCGGTAATATCTCACAATATGATGTCTAAACCGTGACCCGAATATATGTAATTGCTCCCAAACAATATATATGTTGGGGCACATGCTGAACCCATTGCCACCCCATCCAATTGGTGGTATACATCACCCTGGAAGTAAATGAAGTTATATTTCAATACTAATTCCATGCTTTCCAGCACTAATTTGAATTCATCAGAGTTCAGCATATCAAATTCTATAAGCATCTTTTCAAACCATTCTAGACCCTCCTTGTGAGGAATCACCAAAAAAAAATCTTTTACATCTATGGTCAGAAACAAAAAACTCTCTTTAATAGGAATAGTACTAATTTTTTTCAAGAAATCCCAGGAATCCACTAATATATGTGGATATTTCAAATGAAAATCTTTTAATTTTGTATCCACATAGATAGCTAAAGGTTGAGTCTTGGATCCCTGTGATGTAACAATAGGCCTTAAAGGGGGGGGTCATCTATTTGTTTATGCATTTTCGGGATTCCAAAAATTGCCGGTACAACCGGTTTAGGTACCCTAAGGAAATTAAAATAAATCTTCATCAATAAACCCCTGCAATAAGTTGTCTTCTAATATTAAATATGTTCTTTTATAGGACACATTTAATTCATTTTTAGATATAATACAATATCTATTATCCATGTCCAAACTTTTTAACATCCTATTTGTGTAGTCTCATTGGTACATAAGGACTACCCCTCCCCCCTTATCAGGCTTAATTACTCTAGTTCTTCCATTATTGTTTAGTTAGATTATTTCTAATCTTCCTTCTCTTCCCATATTCATTCCTAATCATATTGATAGCACACTTTTCAAAATTGTAAATATCCTGATGCAAGGGAGGATTAAATGTACTTCTTTTCTTCAGTTTACTTTCTCTACATTGTAGGTTATCCTGAAACAAATGTGATAGATTTAACTTCCTAGCAAAAAGTTGTATATCCAACACTATCTCATCAATTTTCGGCTTTCCAGTTGGTACAAAGGTAAATCCTTTTGTGAATAAACCAAAGAACCCATCAGTAACCGCTAAATCCGTGTAATTATATATATTAAAATTATTTTGTGTATGCACTATTATCCTACCATTATCCACCATTAATTCCTGTAAATTTTCATCATTAATCGTGGCCACTGATCGAATTTCATCACTTGGTTGTTTAAAAGGTGGCAGCGGTATAAAAGCATTGTGAACATGATATAACTTGTTCGTTATGTTGTCTATAACAACTATACTTTTGTCTCTATCTCTTGTATCTCCCTCTGCCCTGTTGTTTTGCAAATTGATTGCCCGTCACTTCTACATATGACGGTTGACTGTTTTGATTTCTGATTCTCTCCAACCTCCTTGGTGCTTGTCTTTCCCCTAAAGGGTCTTCAATATCTAAACAACAATCATTGCGATAGTCACCATTAAAATCATCCTTATATTTCCGTCTTGTATTACAGGTATTATCCTCAACCCTATTATATACTTGATTCACTTCTTTGTGATACCGGTCATATCTCTTTTTGGTACTAATATAATAGGCCTTCCCTTCATTATAATCTTCTATGTCACATTCCAACTTGCCCATTTTCCTTTTGTAATTTTTTGTAATTACAAAATCAACATCTTGAAGTGTTCTACAATAAATGTTTTTATATTCAGTAACAATAAATAAGTCAGTACGTATTTCCTTGTTAAGTTTATCAATATCTCTCTTACATTGCTCCATAATATTCTCATTATTTTCAACCATCACCTTTAATATGGCTATACCACATTCATTCAATATATTGGAAATAATTTAAAAAACTCACTATTCCCGCCAATATTGTTGGAAAATTTGTTTAACCTTAAACCTTTAGGTACAATTTTCAACTCAATGCATTTAGATAAATACCAATTTTCCAGTGGTAGGTTTTTATACATGGTTAATTGCTTTTTAAAAATCTTACATTTGTCCTTATAACTAGTATTCAACGGCTGTCTTCTTTCCGTTTCCCCTTGTGTATGGGAAAATGATTTATTCAACCACTCGTCAATCATTACTTTATAAAATAAGCGCGAATGGGAGCCAATAGAATGGAGTGGAAGGTTATTTAAATAGATGTTTCGAGAGTAATAGATGATTCTGATGAAGTCTCAGTGTGGTGAGATGAAAGCGTGCGAAATCTGGTTGTGATGTACTTTTTCAAGCATTAAAGTGGTTTTACTATTTATACAGTGTCGCTCACTGTATTCAACACAAAAGCGGAGGACGGCCTTTATTGCTACTATACAATGTAACTTTGGTTTGCTTGGTTGTTGACAGTTGTTGCAAATCCTGCCCTGGACCTGGAGATGGTATCCAATTTGTAGTGTTTGGTGAAAGTGTCAGATGACCACGCAACTGCCTCCAAAATGATAGCTGTATCCAAACCTTTAAAGAAGGCTCCAGAAGAAGAAACCGCTCTAGAAGAGTGTGTGCCTTAACTGGAGAAGGAAGATCTTTCCCATTTTCAGTGTAACAGAAGGCAATGGCTTTAGAAATTCAGGAAGAAATAGTTTGCTTAGAAACAGCGTGTCCCAGGGCTCTTGGGTGATGCGAAATAAAAAGCCTATCAGACTTATGCATGGACTTGGTGTTTGCCAAGAAGTATCTGAGCTGTCTGTCCACATCTAAAGTATGAAGGATCCTTTTACTAGAGGATTGTGGAGATGGGAAGAAGGTAAGGAGATTGATGGCTTGATTCAGTGATAGCTTGCTCATTACCTTGGGCATGAAGGATGGGTTGGCACGTAGGGATACTCTGTCACGATGGAAAACTGTGAAAGGAGATGATGCCATGAGGGCTTGCAGTTCAGAAACCCTTCTTGCCGAGGTAACAGCCATCAGAACAGTTTTCCACATGTGATGTTGCAGAGAGGAGGCCTTAGCTGGCTGAAAAGGAGGTAAGGTAAGCTTGTCCAACACAAAGTTGAGATCTCATGGGGGAGGAACTGGATGTCTTGATGGTCTGATGTGTAGTACACCGTTCAGGAACAACTTGACTTCCAACCTGGACGCCAAGGGAGAAGTCAAAGGTAAACATGCTGAGATGGCAGACAAATGTGCCTTGATGGAAGAGTATGACAAGCTACTCTTCATCAGTACACACAGGTAAGACAAGACCACTGGCAGCTCTGCAGACAGTGATTGTAAATTCTCTTTTTTAAACTCCGGACAGAAAACCTCTTCCATCTGGATAGATGGGATTTTCTGGTAGTGGGTTTTCTGGCAGCCTGCAGTACGTCCTCAGTGTAAAGGTGTCTAAAGGGAATCAAAGCCTTATCACCCACAGTTAGGTTTAGGGTGGACATTTGTGAGTGTATTAGAGTTCCCTTTGTCCAGTCCGAGTAGGTCCGTCCTGAGTAACTTGTGGTGATTGCCCTTAGCCAGGCGATGAAGAAGGTGGAACCGATGCTGTCTTAGCCAAAAGGGGGTCACCAGCAAGATTTATGGCAGTTTTTTCTGAAATTTCAGCAGAACTTTCTGAATAAGAGGGAATGGGGGGAATGCATACACAAACATCCCCTTCCAAGGAAAGGAGAGGGGGTCCACCTTCCATGCCACAGGGAAGGGAATCCTGGTACAATGTTTAGAAAGCTGTCTGTTCCTGGGGGAAGCAAACAAATCTACCTGTGGAGTACCCCATCGATGGACCAGGTCCAGGAACACATCTCTGTTTAACATTCATTCGTGGGACTGAGTCATGCACCTGCATAATGAATCTGCCATCACATTCTGAACTGATGGGATGTAAACAGTCTGTACAGAAATGCAACTCTCTTGAGCAATCTCTTACACATACAGAACCAATCTGCAAAGGATGGAGGACTTCATCCATTCCTGCTTGTTGATGTACCAGAAAACTGTGGTGCTGTCTGTGAACCATCTCAGGACTCCTGGTAGGATTCTGGACTTGGAAATTCTCAGAGCAAAGATCAAAGCCCTCATTTCTTTGATGTTGATATGTTCCCTTAACTGGAGGGGGGGGGGGTCCAGACATCTCTCACCCTCCAATTCCCTAAAGTTACACCCCAGCCCGTGTCCGACATCTGTGTACAGATCCTGGTTGGGGGGAGGGTTGGAAGGGAAGGACTGGATTTTTTGTAACCTGTGAAATCCATCACTTCAGTTCTTTTGTTAAGCAGGCCAAGAGTGGAACCACAAACTCCAGAGGATGAAGCTGTTGTTTCCAGACTGCCCTGAGGAACCACTAAAATTTTCCTTGTGTAGCCTTGCCAAGGGTACCATGGGGATAGTGGAAGCCAGGAGTCATAGGAACTCTTTGGCAGTCAAAGACTGAAGTGGAATTAGTTCCTGAAAGTAAGTGGTGAGAGACAGGACTTTTTCTGGAGGTAGGCAGGCAATCCATTTGGACCATGAGAATTCTGCAGCCCAGGAAGATATTTTCCTGGGAAGGAGTCACAGTAGATTTCTGAAGGTTTACGGTAAACCCCAGACCCCTCAGAAGAGAAAGTGTAGTCCAAGTGCTCCTGCACCAACTTTGGAGATGAAGCCTGGATGAGGAGGTCATCCAGGTAAGGAAAAATATGAATACCCTGCATGTGGCAGAAGGCTATTACTGGGGCCAAGCATTTTGGGAATACTCTGGGGGGGGGCATAGAAAGATCAAATGGCAATGCACAGAACTGAAAGTGAGAAGAATCCAAAGAGAACCTTAGGAATTTCCTGAAACGTAGATAGATTGGAATGTGAAGATAGGCATCTTTTATGTCCAATGACATGTACGCCTGAGGGAGAATCAGGGGATGGAGTGTAGGAAGAGTTAGCATGCGAAAGGTGGGGACCTTCAGAAAGGTGTTTAGATGAGATAAATCTAAGATAGGCCTCTAGAGCCTTCTTTCCTGGGGACTGGAAACATCCTGGAGTAGAACCCTTTTCCTTTTGAGTTGGAGGCACCTTTTGGATGGTACCCTGGGACAGCAGGGAATGCAGGACTGGGCAAAGAAAGCCATTTTGGTCCCAAAAGGGTTGTGGGGTACTTTTGAAGGTTGGCCTGGATTCCCAAACCATGAACTAGCCTTGCTCAATAATGGTAAGGACCCAAGAGTCCTGGGTTATCTGTTTCCAAGCTGGGAGGGACAGGGATAGGAGAAGAGAGAGGGGTAGAGGGGTTCAGGGCCTGGCAGTCACAGGCTACCAGGTTTTACCTGAAAGGACTGCTTTTGAGAATGCATGGAAGGGGAAGATCTAGTGGGGGCTTGTTTTCTGGCATCCTTTTTCCCCTTGGGAGTGTGTTACTTAAGAGGCATTCCTCACAAAGGCTGTCCTAGCTGGATAATTCATCTGGAAGCAGGAACAGGAGAATCAAAAATGTCCCCAAGACTGTGCAACTTCTTCCCCTTTTCCTCATGTGTTTCAGAGTTCTGCAGCTGCACAACCAAATAAGGCCTTGGTGTCTAAAGGTGCATCCATAAGCTTGATTTTAATATCATCTGGCAAAGGCTTCAATCTAAGCCATGAATACCTCCTTAAGACAGACCCTGATGCTGCTGCTCTGCCTGAGGCCTCCACAAAACCCTAACTACATTTTATGGAGTGCCTAGTAACCTGGCTGCAGAATTTAAGAATGCTACATATTTTGGCCTTGTTAGGGGGTATCTGGTAGTTCTCAAATCAGTTTCATAGCATCTGCCATAAGAGCCAGAATATTTAGTCATATGGGTTTGGTAATTCATGGCTCTGAAAGCCAGAGTGGCAGACCTATAAACGTTTTTACCCAATGTCTCCATAATTTTACTCTCCTAATCACAGGGAAGCAAGGAAGTGGAGGGTAACAATGTGGAAGTTTTATCTACAGCTACAGAAATGGTAGAGAGGTCAGATGACTGAGCCTTAGAGAGGAACTTGGCATCCTCAGACACCTTGTAGAATCTATCAGGGCACAGTGGCTGGAGGGTGGGAGTCTGGGGACTTGGAAGAAGCAGAAAAGGCATACAAAAAAGCAGGCAGGACAGGGGGTGGCAGCGGGGTTAGAGGACTCATTTGCAAGAGGTCATAATACCTCCTCTGAGTCTCAGCGACCTGACAGCAGTCCCAGCTGAAAAAAACCTTCATCTGCACAATGGTCTCCCCCAAATGTAATGTCCTACCCAGGAGAATCTGTGCCATTTGATTACTCCTCTGTGGAAGCATACCCAGAGGAGAATCAGTCTGTGAGGAATACGTTAATGACTCATCCCCAGATGAGTCTTCCTCCTCAGAGAAAAATTCTTCCACAGGCCTTTTCCCAGGAGTGAAGGAGGGTAGGGCCTGACAGGAGCTGGAGGTTGGCGTAAAGCCATAACAGCATTAAAGAGACCTTGTGTAAAGGCCTGCCAGGTAGGGTTTGGTTAGAGGGCATTGCCTGCTGCCCAGAAGAAATATGCTTTGTTTTTTTCTTCTTAGGAGTCTCTGACATATGATGAAAAGTAGGAGGGCCAGACGTCAGATGGCATTCAACAACGTCTGAGAGAATGTCGTCTTGAACCACTGAGTAACCCCACGTGGGCCTTCGGAAATAAGCCGTGCCCCCCCCCCCCCGCAACCAGTTTGGACACCCAAGAGTCCCTCTGGGACGTGCTAACAGACTCCTTGACAGCTTCCCCCAAGGTACCAGTCAAAGTAGATTCTGTAGTTTCCGATGAGGCCTCGGGAGGAATGCCCAGAATAGGAGCAGCAGCCGTAGGGTCATGCCGAAGCTTCTTGGCGTTCTTAGGGAGGGGCTCTTTCTAAGGCCCTGGCATCAGGTCCATACCCTGCACAAGTACAGCCTAAGGGAAGAGAAGCCACTCCTAAGAGTCTTAGGGATGAAGGCCTTACAAATATCACAAGATGTATGATCATGTTCTAGCCATAAACACAATAAACAGAGCTTATGGTTGTCTTTCTGTGGAATCTGCCTTCCACACTGACTCTTGCCCTTCCTAGCTGACATTAACTCAAAAGAAACACAGTAGCAATTTAGATAACAAAAAATCTATGGTGTACTTATCTGAAACACTAGCGAAGCACAAAGATGACTTTCCAAAGCAATCAACTACCAGAGCCGGCAGTCAAACATGCAGCAGAAAAGTTCTGGGGAAGGTGCATGATGATGCCTTCAGCAGTGACATTTTCATCACTCATTTAATTTTTTTTTCATTTCTACTAGAGCCCTGCTAGAAGCAGGCATTCTCCTTAAACCTCACACTGGTTACTGAACTTCAAAGATCAGATTGTGGATCCATCTACCAGTGACTGAAGTGGTTAAGTTGTTTTTTTTTTAAAAAAAAGGACTTAATTGTTTAAATATCATTTAAATATGTTACTTTGTTTCAGCTGGCACAGATCTTGGTGCCTTACCTTGAGAGAGAAACATTCAGAGTTCGGGACAGGTTGTGTGGAGGTTTTCCTGGCCCATCATGTTTTGGGGTTTGCAATGTCTAGTTTCTTTTCAGCTGTTGAGATTTTCACAGTATGCCTAGACAGTCTCATTATTCACAAAAGTCCTGCGTTTCTAACAGTACACTAAGGTTGAACTCACCAACACTGTCAGACATCTTATCCTTCTGTTAATACATATGATGTTAGAAAGTTACTAATTAACTAGTATAATAGGCTACAAGTCCTAAGATTAATGGTTACAGCTGTCCTTGCTTGGGCCTTAATTCCCCATTATTTTGGCTTTCAGAACTTCAAGCACTAAGTTGAGGGTTTATGTGCCTTAAGTCAGGCATGATCACTCAGCTTTTAACTTGGCACAGATGAACTGCTTTTGAGTTATGATGGCTGATTTTGCTGTGGTGCTGTAGAACAGATCTTTATTTTGGGGGTTTATGGATGGGCTAGCTGTTTTTTGGTTTGGGTGGTTTTAAGAACACTAGTCATATAACTCGTACAGACACCTGTCTGTTGGTGGCTTGATCCTGCCATGAGGCTGGTCACAAGCTACTGTGAAGCAGCTTTTGATCTTGATGGGCATCTGAGGTGTTCTGCCTTGTAATTCTTACTGCTTTCCAAAGCTACAGTTACAGTATTACAGAATTGCACATCTCTGGATGCCTCTCACTAGCAGGCTTGTGAATGGTGCTTAGCTCACAATGAATCAGGGCAAAGTACAGAATCAGGAACACAAAGAGAAAGTAGTGGCAAACTGGGACAACTTAACTAACCAGACTCATTTTATATTAATTCACATCCTGAAATATCATCATCAGAAAATGACTCATTGTTACGCAACTTTTGTATCAGATATTGTCTTTTCTATCCATTCCTCAACATATGGGACAGGGTCCCCAGCTACTGTAACACTTGGGTGGTCTTATGGAAGAATATTCCAGAGCACAGCTGAACAAAAATGTTCTTGATCTGGACTGTATGTCCAATCTGTAGCATGAAATAAACTTATGGACCTTAGACCAGGTAGCAGCTGCACAGATGTCATTAAGTAGTACTCTGGAAAAGGCTGCTGATGAAGCTACTGATCTAGCAGAATGTGCTTTTGGGGGTGTAGACAGTGATAAAATCCTCTGTCAAAAAAGAAGTTATTTCTTACCATAACGTTCCATCTGTGTTGTCGATCTTCTCTATTCTTGACTTGTGGGTTACGGTTCTGATGCTCAGGACAGATCCAGCCTATAGCTCACGTCAGCCAAAAAAAATCTCTCCAGCTGGAAGTCTACCCATAACGCCCCCCTCCACATTACCACAGATAGAGTTTGCAATCAGATAAAGAAACTAATATATGTTAGAACCCTTATCCAAGGCATCCCTAACAATAAGAACCCAGGACAGAATGTCGCTCCATCAGAAGTCTAAAGGAGGGGGCAGGCGGGAGGGAAGCAATAGATGAAGATAGACAACACAGATGGATCTTTATGCTAAGATGCAACTTCTTTATTTGATGTTGTCAATCTTTACCTATTCTTGACTTGTGGGACAGTCCCCAACTACCTTAGATCCTGGGTGGCCCTATGGAAGAATATTCCTGAGAAAGTACAGTTTTGTACCAACCATAAATGTAGATGTTAGTGTGTTCACACTGCTGCAGTCATTACACTTGGGTTATCCTGCCGTCAGGCGGTCCCGCAGTCTGCCAAAGTTCCAAAGTCTTGGTCCAGCGTCAGTTGCTGTCGCTTCTTCCCTGACATCAGTGCGCCAGGGGTATACAAGATGTATCAGACGCCATTTTCTTCAGTTTTTCTTGCCCCAGATGTCAGGTGCCCCCAAGGAGGTAGGCAATACATATTGCTTAATAAGACATATATAAAAAATAAAAACAATACCTTCAGTTATAAGCAAATACACCACAAAGGTTGTATAGGATAGAAAGGTATAGATAAGTCAGCTAGGATGGAGGGAGGGTAACCTGGACTGCAACAGTGTGAACACTCTAACATCTACATTTATGGTAGGTACAAAGCTGTACTATGTTCATCGTGTTACACTGCTGCAGTCATTACACTTGGGTAGAATCCCAAAGCTAAGGTTGGGTGGCTGGTCTATAAAGAGTTCGGATAGGCTATGAGGCCCTGCAGAACTGCAGTGGCAAATCCTGCTCTGGATTTGGAGTAAAGAAGCAAGTGGTAATGCTTGGTAAAGGTGTGCACCGAACTCCAAGTTGCAGCCTCCAAAATTTCCTTGGTTGGTACTCCTCTGAGAAAGGCTGTTGAAGTGGCTGTTGCTCTGGTAGAATGTGGCCTAATGTTATTAGGGACTGATTTTCCATGCTGTGTGTACCAGTAACAAATACAGTGTCCTATCCATTTGGAAATAGTCTGCTTTGAGATAGCCTTGCCCTGTGATCCTGTAGAACAGTTGCTCAGTTTTCTTGAAAGCTTTTGTTTTGTCCAAGTAGAAGTGTAACTGCCTGTGTATGTCCAAAGAGTGCAGAAGTTTCTCCCCTTTATTCTGGGGGTTTGGATACAAAGTTAGCAAATGGATGGTTTGGTTAAGAGCCACACTAGATACCACCTTTGGCATAAAGGTAGTGTTTGTCCTTAAAGAAACCCTGTCCTGATGAAATATTATAAAAGGTTCCACTGCCATTAACGCCTGTAGCTCCAAGACTCTTCGTGCTGAAGTTACTGCCAGGAGCAGAGCTGTTTTCCATGATAAAATTTTTAGATCGGCTGTACTGGCTGGCTCAAAAGGTGGCAAGGTCAGTTTTTCCAAAACAAAATTGAGGTCCCAAGTTGGTGTTGGTGCTCTCTGGGGCAGCCTTATGTTTTTAGCCCCTCTGAGGTACTGCTTTAGCAAGGGGTGAGAGAATAAAGGAGGATCTGTGTTGTAATGAGCTGAAATGGCAGAGGCGTGGATCTTAATTGATGAGAAGGATAGGCCTTTGTCCAGTATCTCAGTTAAGTATTGTAAAATCTGAGGAATGTTTGGGACAAGAGGGTCAAGACTTTGAGCCTGGTTCCAGGCACAAATCTCTTCCATTTTTCTGAGTAAGATTTCCAGGTGCTAGGCCTCCTGGCCTCCAAAATGACATCCATAACAGCTTTAGAGAGAGGTGTTGCCTGTTTGACTAATGAATCTGCCCATGCAGCCAGCTTTAGGGTTTTGAGCTGACAGTGCAGGATCTGATTGTTTTGTTGAGTCAGGTATGAAATTTGAGGCAAAATCCACGGTGGGCCTTGAGCTAAGTTCTTTAAGATTGGGTACCAGTGCTGGCGGGGCCAGTCTGGAGCAATCAGGGTCATCTGTGGTTTTTCTTATCTGGCTTTTAGGAGTACCTTTGAAAGGAGAGGCAGTGGTGGGAGGCATAAACTTTTAGGCTTTTCCAGCTGAACGAAAGAGCATCCACTTTCCATGCTTGTGTGTGGTAAGTCCTTGTGCAGAATTTTTGTAGTTGGCAATTCAGTGGGTGGCAAAAAGATCTATGTCTGGGCACCCCCCATTTCTGTGTTACCATGCTGAAGATTTGTGGATTCAAGTTCCATTCCTGAGGATCCATGATATTTCTGCATAGATAGTCTGCCAGAGTATTTTTCTTTCCTGGCAGGAATTGTGCTTGCAGATGAACTTGATAAGTTAGAGCTGTGTTCCACAAGGTCATGGCTTGTCTGCATAGGGGATAAGAATGAGTGACCCCTTGCTTATGTACCACATTACTGTGGTGTTGTCCGTCTTTAATAATTGTCCTGGATGCAGAAGGTCCTTGAAAGCTGTTAGGGCATTTTGAACAGCCAACATTCTCTTTTTGATTGATGTGAAGATGCATTTGGTCTGTGATCCACTTGCCCTGAATACATTTTCCTGCCATGTGCGCTCCCCAGGCGTAATCCGAAGCATCTGTTAGAGTCTGCCTGGCTGTGGGTAGAGTGAAAGGCTGACCCTTGTTGAGGTGACATGCCTATGCCCACCATCAAAACTCCTGTTGTAGGCAGGGAATTATTGGAATTACTGTTTCTAAACTGTGAGAGTGTTGAGTCCAAACACTTTTTAGCTACCATTGTAATTTCCTCATATGCAGTCTGGCATATGGAATTAGTAGTATGCAGGACGCCATGAATCCCAGGGCCTGCAGAATTTTTCTTGCAGGGAGATGGGACATTTTTGCCAGCAATTGAAAATATTGAGTCAGTTGTCCTTGTTTGTCTGGCGTGAGATAAGCCATCTGGGCCGTTGTATTCAAGCTGGCACCCAGGAACATTATCTGGTGTGAGGGCACTAGTTTGGACTTCTTTTCGTTTACTGTGTACCCTAGAGAAATTAGCAACCTTTTTACAAATGCCAGATGCTTTAGAAGAATGTCCTTTTTCTCTGCTTGAATGAGACAGTCGTCCAGGTATGGATATATTTGAATTCCTTTTTGTCTGCAAAATGCAATTACTGGTGTCAGGCACTTTGTAAAGACCCTGGGTGCAGTAGATAAGCCAAAGGGCAGTGCAGAGAATTGGCAGTGCATTGTACCAGCTTTGAATGAGGTATCTTCTACAATTTTGTCTGATAGGGACATGCAGGTATGCCTATGAGGTCCAGAGTAACAAGCCAAGCCTTCTTGCCCAGCATGGGAAGAAGCTGCTGTAGTGTCAACATTTTGAATTTCGGAACATCCAGGTAAGTATTTAGAGTTGAAAGGTCTAGTATGGGGTCTCCAGGCTTTGTCCTTTCTGGGGACCAGGAAGAGTCTTGAGTAAAATCCTTGTCCTTGTTCCTGCTGTGGTACTTTTTGAATAGCTCTCATGTCCATGAGGGCTGAAATTTGTTTCTGAGCCTCTGCCCATTGATTTTGTGGCAGGTTTGGCATTCCTTTTAGCCTTGGTAAAGTGTGAAAGTGGAACCTGTAACCTTGAGACACAATATTCAGAACCCATCTGTCTTGGGTGATTGTTTGCCAATTTTGAGAAAAAAGTGCCAGTTTCCCCCCTAAGGGGGCTGCCAAAAGGTAAGTGCTTGACATACGAAGGGGGAAGTCATTGGGACTGTTTCCTGTAAGGTTGAGACTTGTCCTCACCTAGTTTTGGGGTGGGGGTATCCCACTGTCATCTCTAAGAGCCTTGGGGTTGAGATCTGCCACTTGGGCATCTGTATCTGTCTCTCTGTGGCCTGTCTAATACTGGAAAGGACCAATTCTTTGTAGGCCAATTTCTGCTAAATCAAGGTGGCTGTACATGTAAGAAATCTTTTACTGTTTGCATAGATTTAGCTTTATCCTCCATTTTCTTTAACACCTCTTCTGCCTTAACACCAAACAAGGTATCATGCTGTAAAGGAGCATCCAATAATTTTGCCTTAACATGGTCAGGTAAACTCTGTTCTTCTAACCAAGCATGTCTTCGAATCACCGAACCTGTAACTGCAGCTCTACAAGAGGCCTCTAAAGAATCAAAACCACATTGCAGAGTATGCTTTCCCACCTGTTCAACTGCATGCAATAAATCCTGCATTTCTTTACAGCCAGGAGCTTCTGAGCTTGTAAGCATTTTCTGTTTTAACTGAGCCATTAAATATTGTTGGTACTTAAGCATGTGAAACTGGCAATTTAAAGCCCTTACTGCTAAAGCTGCAGAAGTGTAAACTTTCTTCCCACATCTATCCAATGCTCTAGAAACTGTCAGAGGGGACTGGATTTTTTGCAATGGAAGCCTTAACCCCTTTGGGACCCTGGGAAATGGTTTCTGGGTCAGCAGAAGGGTTTTTATAAAGAAACTTGTGCGAATCAGGGACTCTATAATACCTATCTGGATTGGGTGGTGCAGGGGGCAAAGAATCAGGAGATAACCTGGATTCAGAGAACACATCATCCACAATATCTAACCCAGGAGGGATAGCAAGGGGCCTGTGCTGAGGCAATAAAAGGAATTCCCTGAGCCTTTTCTTGGATTCTGAAAAATCCTGACTTTCCCAATGGAAATGCTCCCTTCATGGTATGTAAAGTGTCCCCAAAAGAGTAATTCTCAGGAGGGGAGGCTGAAGGGATAGATTCTTCAGCATCAGGGTCCTCATAGGGGGGGTAGAGAATATCCCTGGTCTGAAGAGGAATCAGAGGAAATGGAAACCTGGCCAGAGGAATCATAGTCTGTATCCTGCCTAGGCCTTTTCTCAGGAGGGGGGATGGGAACCCCTGATTAGAGTAATGAGGTCTTCGGCCATTTTGAGCATCTGTTTCTTAGGCATGGAGGACTGTCCAGGAGAATGCTGCACTTGCTTCTTTGTCTTTAATGGTGTTTTTGTCTTCGCCGTTGCTTTAATGGTAAGTTGTGAAGGTCTGAAAACACCCTCAGAAGCAGATGCCTGCTCAGCGGCTCTGGACCCATCTGAGGGATTAGTTTCTGTAGGCCCAATACCTTGAGTTTCCAGAGGCCTAGTTGTCTCCATGTGGGAGTCGGAGGCGGCCTGTGGCTCTGAGGTAGCGGTTGTCAGGGGCTGCAAAAGCGCCTCACTGAGAACTGGTGACTGGCCTAGAAGAGGCTTTGTCGTCGGTTTTGGACCTCGGATGCTTGTCTTTATCCTTGTCTTTGCATTTTTTATGAATTGCGGTCGTATGTTGTTCAGACGGCATTGTATAATTGAACCTTTGGCCAAAGTAGTGCAAAGCAAAATCAAAAAGTCGTTTTATAGTGAGTTTGTAAAATCTAGCACAAAACCGACAACTAGTGAGTCGTGATCAGGGCCTAGGCATGGAAAACAGTAAGAGTGGAAGTCCTTATGAGGTATTTGCTTCCCACAAGAAATACAATTAACTTTTTCTGACATCGGTCTGAGGCAAGAAAAAAAAAGTTTCCCCAACGGGGTACTCGGCTTTATTGAAGACTTCGGATCTGAAATTAGACTTTGAAAATCTCAGGAGTCGGCCGACCGGCACTTGCGAACTGCTTTTGCTTCGGGCACCGCATGGCAAGAGACTGAAGAAAATGGTGTCGGATGCATCTTATATACCCCTGGCACTCTGACGTCAGGGAAGAAGCGACAGCAACAGACGCCGGACCAAGACTTTGGAACTCTGACCGACTGTGGGACCGCCTGACAGCAGGATAACCCAAGTGTAATGACTGCAACAGTTCAACAGGATGAACATCCATAGAACCAAAAGATGCACTCTTCCTGGAGACCATATCCAACTTGTAATGAGTAATAAAAGTATGTGGCCCAAATTTCTGACATGGATGCTTTAGAATGAAAAACAGCTGAAGCCGCCATAGATCTGGCAGAATATGCCTTCACTGGCATAGGGAGACTTAGCTTTTGTTTCATGCAAATGAAAGATATACAATCCCTTAACCATCTGGACAGAGTAACCTTAGACACAGGTTTGCCCAAAATTGCACTTGCAAAGGATATAAATAACTGTTCTGATTGTCTAAATTGCTTAGTTCTATCCAGACAAACGTAATTGCCTATGCACATCCAAAAGGTGCAGGCAGTACTTGCCTTTATTAGAAAAATTCGGAAAAAATACAGGCAAGTCTATGGGCTGGTTGATACTGCTCTTTGAAATCACTTTAGGAAGAAAGGTCAGGTTTTGTTTTGAGTGATGCACTGTCCTTATGGAAAACAAAATAAGGTGCTTTAGGTCATAGAGCCTGTAATTTGGAGACTCACCTTGCCAAAGTGACAGCTATGAGAAGTAATGTCTTCCAAGAAAAGAATTTTAAGTCACAGGCAGCTGCAGGTTCAAACGGAGGTGAAGTAAGTGACTAATACAACAGTCAAGTCCAATGTTGGTAGCGGCTCTTTGAAAGGATGGTGCCTTTAAGAAAAACCTTACAGAGCCTGTGAGAGATCAAAGGTTGGTTCCCAATACTGTTATGGAAATTTAAAACAGCTGCTGGGATAACCTTGATCGCAGAAGCTCCTTTACCAGGGACGGCAGCTAGAAACTCCAGTGGAATGCTTGGGAGTCTTGCTGGGGTTCTCGGGTAAAGAGTAAAGGGAATTAAATAACCTCTGGAAATTATCCTTAGCACCCAGGCATCGGTGGTTATGCGTCGTCAGGTGTTTGGGTGCAAGGAGAATCTTCCTCCGACTGCCTCCAGAGGTAAGCAATCAGGCCCCCTTTCAGGAGCGTTAGTAAGGTTGACCAGAGGATGACTCCCTGGAACCCGGATTCTGCAGACCACCCCTGCTTCTGGGACGGTGTCTTACATTATAACTCCCCCCTCTGCCCCAGGGGCAGTCCAAACCATGCGCGTCCTGGAAAGGCTTCTGGGATTTCTTGAACCACATTTTACCACTCCTTTGATTCCTGGAGTAGCATCATTGAGGAGTGGAAAAATGCACACCCACAGCAGACAGAGTATTTCCATCTTTTTCACACCTGGATAGTGTTTCCTTTACTTTGGTTCCAAAGAAAGAGGATCCGTCAAAGGGAGCATTGATTAAGGAAGACATAAATGGTTCCACAAACTCACACAGGCACATCCAAGTGTGTCGTCTTATAACACCTGAACCTGCTGACCTGGCCGCCTCTTCGGCTGCACGTGCTATGAGCCTCATGGATGAATTCGAAAGAGACTCCAGGGTAGCTAACTGGAATGCCACTTTTTCTTGGACCCCTCAGCGACTGCTCCTGCTAAGGCATCTGAAGGCTCCTTTACCAGATCCCTTTGAAGTCTAGTAAAGTGCGCCAAGAAATTCAAGGACCTGATGGAGAAGGTCGATTACGTATACACCCGCTTCCCGAATCTGTCCATTACCCTAGACCCACGGTTAGGGGGATGTACAGTAGAACTTGGCACGGCCAGTTCATTCTTGGTGACAAGCCGCTGCCACCATGGGATCATCTACTAAACCCTTCACCCAATATGGATGGTCTTCGGGAGCTGAAAGAATCTCGTCAGGTCTCCAGGGGACAGGTTCTACAGAGTCAGGAGTCTTCCAAGCCCACTGAGCGATTAGCTTAATTAGGTAGTCAGTGGGCGGGGTCACCCAGGGGGTAGACGGGCGAGCACCAAAGCCCTGCAAGTACACAGGTTCCTCAAAAGGACTTCCAATCACCCATCTATTTTTGGATCTCAAGAATGTCTCTGAATGAGACGTCTCCAGGAGGTGACCATGGGGAACCCTCCCTCCCATCAAAATCAGTGTCCTCAGTGACGGATTCTTCATGAGAATCAGTGTTTTTCCTCTTAGACAATTTTTTCCAAGGAGGCTCCTCAGTGGAAACATCTGAGGAGGACTTGGAAGAGGTTACTCCTTTAAGCAGGCAAATCTTGCAACCTGTGGGCTCGCTGTCCAGGGGTCAAGGTTGGCAGCAAAACCAAAAGACCTGGGGTCACAGGGAAGACCCCGGTAACCCAGGAGCCAACTGAGATGAGGTAGTGGCCAAAGCTCTTTCCATGGCTCGAAAGGCAGGCCACCCTGAGGAGGTATGGGTGCCCAGAAAAGAGAAACTCAGAACCAGGGTCACACCCCACCCCGATAGATCCACCTTCAGACTGGAACCAAGGACAGGTCCTCAGCCCGTGCAGCCTGATGACATATGTCCGGCTCCAAAGAAAAACATGGGGATAACTCGAAACCCTCAGGCCCGACAGCAAAGACATGGTCCTGGGGACCTGATGGAGCTAAAGGTACAGAGGAAGCCAAAGCCAGACTTAGCGAAGACAAAAAGTTTGCCGGCACTGAAGCCACTGGAACCTGGGAAGTTGGAGTTGAGAGCTCTAAAGCCTGCAGAGAGGTTAGAGAAGAGAATAAGTAGGGGGTCGAAGGTGAGTAACCCCCTGCACTGGAAGGGAGAGGGGGGGTTAAGAAGATGAGGGAAGACTTCCGGCTGACAGGATCTGATCCACCAAGCTAACAATATCAACTTCACACACACTTCTGGTGGAGCGAACAGACAACCCAGAAGAGTCGGGTCTCTCTATGAAAGGACTAGGAAGCTGTCCAAGGAGGGAGAGTAAATAGCCTTGGGTTGGGTAGTTGTATCAGGCTTCGGCACGGTCTGCTGTACCATGGGGGAAATCAGCACCAGCATGGCTGCAGTGGGCACCAGTGTCGGAGTCGTAGTCATAGTAGGAGCAGTAGCAATGGCAGACAGGTGACGTGGTCAGTGTCGAAGGCATCAGTAAGATTTTCGGTGCAGAAGATTCAGACCATTACGAAAGCTTTGAAACTTTGGGTTTTGGCTATGTAGAGGAACCTTCATAGGCATGTTTGTGTTTTTTTAGCAATCTGTGCCAGTGGAGAGGTCAGCACCAAAAGGGAGGATTTTGATCCAGAAGCTGAAGGAGACTGGCTGGCCTTGGACAAGGCTTCCTCGAAAGGGGCTTTTAAAGAAGCCCTTTCAGAATGAGTTTATTTTTCCTCTCTGCCACAGTTCTATTATTGAAACCCTGGCAGATGGAACAGTCCACCCCCAAATGGGTCACACACAAATAGAAAACATTTTTCATTACTCTCAGTTTGGCATTTTTCTGCTGCACTCTGTAAATTGTTTAAAGCCCATAGCAGAGCCTATAGGTTTTTCTGCCATAGTCCTGAGAAAAAAGGGGACTGAAAGACCGAGAAGAAAGCAAAAAGGAAAGATCAAAGACAAAGAAACTCGGTCACACTTAAAAAAGGGAAAAAATCTACCAACAATGGTACACCGATTACAAACAATAGAAGAGAAAGTGAGAGAGATGGGAAAGGGAAAACTACCAACGATGGTAGAAGGGAAAAATTACTAACGGTAATGGAAACACACTGGCAAAGGGTAGACCAAAGATTCTTTTTAAAGGAAAGGAAAGACTTCAGAATCAGTTAGAGAGAGAAGTAAATATAAAAATTTTTACTTAACTGAGAGGAATTGGCTGACACATCTTATCGTAAGAGTGGCAAATGAGATCTGAGGTAATGTGGAGAGGGGCATTATGGGTAGACTTGCAGCTGTTGAAATTTTTTTTTGGCTGAAGTGGGCTTTATATCAGCAGGATCGGTTCTGAGGATTCGAACCATAATACATAAGTCAAGAACAGAAGACTGACATCATCAGATAAGATGCACACTCAGCCAACCACAGGAGAGTGGAACTTTGGATACTGCCTTTCCCATTTTGATGGGGGGAGGAGAGGGACACGTTTTCTTGAAGATTCTTGTCTGATGTCAATAGAATCTTGACTGATGGCGAACATTTAAAAGTAATGTGTATTCATCTTTGAAAATTTTGGGAAAAGCACAAAAAACTTATAGATTAGTTGATATAGGATTCAGAAGACACCTTTGGGGGGAAAAAAAATATTTTTTTTGTAGACATGGCATGGAGCTCAGAAATCCTCTTAGAAGAAGTAAAAGCAACTAGAACCACATCAACTTTGGCAGGAGGTTCAAAAGGAGGGCTAGTTAGGGCCTGCAGTAAAATGGTGATACCTCAAGGAGGAGTTGGGTCTGTAGGTTAGGGGCAGTCTTAGGGATGCAGTGGGTTTGTGGTTCTTGCCAATGTGAAAACATGGCTGCTAACCGTACTTTTGTTAGTGTTACAGCTGGGTTCCATTCTGGGGAAAAAAAAAACTCTGCCAGGAATTCCAAGATTGCTGGAAGTGGAGATGAAGAGATCAAGATAGTTCTCAACTGCCTAGATGGAGAACCTTTTCCATTTACTTTTATAAATCCTACGTGAAGAAGCTAGAATATGAATAACCTGGGATGAAAACCTGCAATACCTAGCCATCACTGTAATTGGAGAAGCCATATGGGTCAACCTGGGGGATTGAACATCTGGGTGAGGTTACCTCAGTGGGTGAGCGCAGATTTGGAGCTGATCCCAGCACCCAGGAGGGTGTACCAGGATGAGGCCAGAGGAAGGGAAACCATACTTGAGGCCAGTAAAGGGCTATGAGGATGACTGTAGTGATCTTTGCCAGTGCCTCCTGTAAAAATTTTGGAATTAAAGGAATGGGAGGGAAAGCACAAGAGTCCTAGTGGCCAACTGAGAGACAGGGCATCCCTTGGTGACTCCCCCCTCCTTGGGGATCACAGTAAAGAACTTGCTGCACTTGATGGTGTGGGATAGGCAAACAGACTGCAGCAAGGTCAGTCCCAATGGCTAAATATCTGCTCCAGGACTACTGGACTGAGAAACCACTCATGAAGATAGACCTGCTCAACCTGTCCACTAGCACACTAGATTTGCTCAGGATATTTACTACTACTAGAAAGTGGTGAGAAGATATCGCCCATTGCCATTCTCTCATGGCCTGTCGATATAACGGATAAGATCTGGTTCCTCTGTTTGTTGATGTACCAGAAGGTCATGTTTTCTGTCTGGATAGATATTGCATCTGAGGGGAGAGTGTCCTGAAAAGCCTGCAGTGCTAGGTCAGCTCCAATACACTGATGTGCAAACTGGCCTCTGCTTGTGACCACGTAGCTTGGACAGTCTTTCTCAGGTAATGCTCCCCCACCCCAAGTGAGAAGCATCCATGGTCACAGTGTCTCGGGGAGTAAGAAAGTTGAAAGGGCATCCTTGTGGCACGTGTTGACTCTAACCACCAGACGTGTTTTGCAACTCTTCATTAAAGATACTTGGAAAGACATGGGTTGCTGTCTTACTGACACAGCTGGACTGCAAGAGTCAACTGAAGGAATTTCACGTAGTACCTGGCAAAGGAGAACCAGGGTGATCAAAACTGCCATGGAGCCTAAAACATGGAAAATCATTCTTGCTGGTGGCTTCTGACATAAGACAGGTAAACTTTGATGATGAATGCATATGATCCTTGTTTGGGGAAGTTTTGCAACTTGGAGCATTGTGTACAACTGAGCTCCAATTAATTCTAAAGATTGAACTGGACAAAGTTTGGACTTTACTAAATTTACTGTTATGCCTAGATCTGAACACAGTCAGAGCAAGGAATCCCCTGCTTGGATAAGTAGATCCCAGGTAGGGGTGACAAGCCAGTCGAAGAAAAGGAACACTTGGAACCTTTGCAGTCAGAGACTACTGCCACACACTTGGTGAACACCCAGGGGGCTGTGTTGAGAACAAAGGGCAGAGCTCTGAACTGAAAATGACTCAACTGGAAGCCAAGATGCTTCCTGGAGTGTCTGTCCATCTTTATGTGGTAGATCCATGCTGAAGCTCTATTGACCACATACAGCTGTTCTCTCTCAGAAGAGAGAATATACTGTTTTGTGACCACCTGGAATTTCATTTTCCTTACTAAACTGTTCAAGTAACTTAGGTCCAAAACTGGCCTTAGGTTCCCGGTTTTCTCTGGCACTAAAGAATCTTGCGTTAATTCCAGATCCTCTACTGTTCAGTGGGACCTCTTGGATGACACGTTTGGCTATGAGTTTCTTTATTTGTGAAGCAGCTGCTTCTCTTTGACAGGGTGGAACACTGGGTAGTCTTTTTGGGGCTAAGGGGGTGTGAGGAAAAGGATGAAACCGCCTCTGGTTATTGTCCTCTGCACCCGTTTGTCTTGAGTGATAGATGTCCAGGTTGTTGGATGCAGGCATAAGCACTGTTCAGAAGTGCTGAAAATGCTTCTCGGAGAAAGGAACTCCAAAGCCTTGATTCTGCAGGCCACCTCTGCTCCTAATGCAACATCCATTCTAAGAGTTCATCCCTCTGCCATGGGAGGCTCTATCTCCAGAAGTATCAAGTAAAAAAAAAAAAAGCTTGTGATTTAAGGAACCAAATTTTATTTTCCTTTTTTTTTTACTGGGAAAAGGGTCCTTTACAGAGTGGAAAATTTGATCCCTATGGCAGAAAGGTATTTACCTTCCTCTTCACTTCTAGAGACTGTCTTTCAGTTTATGACCAAAGATTGCTGATCCTTCATAAGGGACATTCATAGAGAACCTCATAAAATGTTTTGCAATATCAGTCTCTCATACAAGCATGCCTCCTAATGGGTATACCTTTACCAGCTGCTTTAGGTGCATCCTTTGTGGCACTGAAGGTAAGGAGCAGAGAGATATTAAACAAGGTTTGGAGAGTAACTAGCTGCGCATCAATGAATTTCTTGGATCCACAGGCAAGGTCCCTGGGAGAGATTCAGAGATCTCCATCATACACGTCTGAAAACATGTAATATGTTCTAAGTAATTGAATTAGCACACTGAGAAAGTAGATCAGGTGTACACTCAGTTCCCATATCTGTCCAACTCACAAGACTCCCTGTTCGGTGGATGGACAGAACTTTCTGTGAGTTCCTTCTTGGTAGCTGCCACCACTACCATGGAATACGACTGGACCCCCTACTCCAATGGGAACAGTCTTTGGGAGTAATAAGGAACTTGTCTGGTTTCTTAGGGATGGGTCCAGCTGCATTTGTCTCCTCCCAAGCCACTGCAGGGTCTGGTCTATCATCTCATAAGCAGGCAGAACTACCAGAGATGTAGATGGGCCAGAGCCAAAAGCCTGGCTAAAGACAGACTATTTTTTGAGAAAGATGACGAGAAGACTATCCCCACTCTGTTTAATGACCATAAGGATTTCTCCGAATGAATCATCAAGGAGGGATCTGGGGAAACCTTCTTCAAAGTCAGTGGAGCCATCAAATCTATAGGGTCTGAATGAGCCAACGTAGACCTCAACGCCAACATCCTCACATCTGAATCCTTCAGAACCTTGGCAGGAAGCTCTGAAGACACCTTGGAATCCTTGTGACAGTGTTTCTTCACCTTGGAGCAGTGTGCTTCCTTAGAGGGGGGGCTTGAGCCCCTGGAGAAGATAAGGGAGTGGGCATAAGGCCCTTTAGAATTAGTTTCTTCTTTCTTTCCTGGATGGCTCTAGGATTAAACCCCTAACAGATGATACAAAGGGAATCCAGATGAGGTGGTCCTAAACAATAAACACATCTACCATGTGCATCAGAGTGTGGAAAAAAAAAAAGGTTATGAACTTAGCATAACTTGCCATCTGTGTTATCCTCATTATTCATCACCATAGAGTCTTGTATCGACATCTGATCTGAGCTGGCAACATTGAACGGTCAAATCCAAGGCTCAAGTTCCTCCCTCTCCCACAATGCTCTGCTGCCCTCTAACCCTCAGATAGAGTTTGCCAACATATCCCTAAATGCTACTCCTGCAAAAACAGGAGATTAAGAGTCTGGAACTCAAAAACACCAACTTCTTCCAAGATCCAACAAGGTAGTGGGATGGCAGAAGGGAAATGTGATGAATAATGACATGAGACAACACAGATGCCAATTTATGGATAAGTTCATAACTATCTGATGTTATCCATGTCATTATTTATCACCATAGGGTCAGAGTCCCCAGCTATCATTTATCCTGGGAGGCCTTAAGGAAGGACATGCCAGAGCACTGTGGAGCCAAAAGAAGCCCTGCTCCTGGAAATCAAATCCAGCTTATAATGGGATATAAAGGCATGTGGATTAGACCAAGTGGCAGCAGCATAAATGTCATCAATAGAAAGCCTGGTCAAGAATGCAGAGGAAGAAGCCATGGACCTTGTCAAAAGATTAGTGATAAATCTTACCATAACCATAGATGTCCTTCTCTCATGTTGCAATATTCTTACTGTGGGATCCTCCTCAGGCTGCTATGCAAAAGCTTAAGCGCGGTTGCTGCTAGGTGCATGGGACGTCACACGCACAGCCATAAACCATGTGATGTCTGCACGCACAGGCCTCAGAAATTGACTGCCCACTCGGACAGCAGTCTAAGGGATCCAAGAAAGATGCCATCTAGATGGGGTACATGTAATGAAGGGGGTAAGTGGGAGGGAAGGTATACCGCAGCATTTAAGAGAAGGACATCTATGGTTATGGTAAGATTTCACACAACTAATCTAAGTCCTTCTATTTCCATGTTGCAGCATTCCTACTGTGGGAGAGTGCCACAGCTCAAGAAGACAGGGTGGTGGAGGAGGCTGCAGTTTCTAAGAATCCATGGAGGATTTCCCTTGCAAATCCTGCCCTGGCTCCTGAGATGGTCCAATTTGCAATGTTTGGTAACTGTATGCACAGAGGACCATGTGGCTGCCTCAAGAATGGTGGCTTTGTCCAGGCCTTTGAGGAAGGCTCCTGAAAAGCCCACTGCTCTTGTAGAATGCACCTTAAGCGTTTCCATGGAAAGAGTAGCAGAAGAAAAAAATAGGTTTCCGTATCCAGGAGGATATAGTTTGTTTGGATACAGCCTTACCAGGGCCCTGGGGTGGAAAGGACACAAAGCTGATTGGACCTTCTAATGGCTTTGGCCTTGTCTAAATAAAACCTCGTCTGTGGACATCAAGGGAGTGAAGTATTCTCACTGTCATTCTGAGGAGAGGGGAAGAATGTGGGTAAATGAATGGACTGATTAAGGGGCAGTTCATTGATCACTTTGGGGACGAAGGAGAGATTGGTGCAAACGGTCACCCTATTGTTGTGGAAGATTGCGTAGGGTGGGGATGCCATGAGTGCTTGCAGTTCAGAGACCCTTCTGGCTGAAGTAAGTATTAATATGACAGTTTTCCAGGTGCACATCTGCAGAGGAATCACAGCTTGCTGGTTTAAAGGGGGCAACAGTGAGTTTCTCTAGTACGAAGTCCCAAGGGGGGGTGGTTGGTTTCTTTGGTGGTTTGACATGGAAAACCCCTTTTAGGAATAGTTTGACATCCAACCTGGAAAGAAGAGGTGGGTCTAAAGGTAAGCAGACTGACATGGCAGATAAGTGGACTTTCACTGTAAAGTATGAAAGTTCTGATTTTATGAGTTCACACACACAGGCTAAGGACTAGTACAACATCTGTTTGGAAGGGGGCCCTTTGCCTTTGAAGACACCATTTGAAGAGCCTTTTCCATATGGAAAGATAGGATCTCCTGGTAGTGGGTTTCCTGGCCTCCTGCAGGATGGTTAGCACACCCCGAGTACTGGTGTCTGAAGGGGATCAAGAGTTTATCACCCACAGGGTTAAGGACAGCATCTCCAGGTGGGGATGAATGACAGATCCCTGCTGTTGTGTGACCAAGTCCACCTTGTGAAGCAACATGTGGTGATTGCCCTTGGCTACTTGGCCAATAGGGAGTCACCAACAAGATTCTTGGCGTGCCCTTCTGGATTTTGGACTACTTTCTGAATGAGAGGGAAGGCATAAAGGAACAATCCCTTTCATGAGATCGAGAAGGCATCCACTCTCCAGGCTAGTGGGGAGGAGTCCCTGCAGCAGATTAGTTGCAATTGTCTATTCTGGGGAGGCAAACAGATCCATCTGTGGTGTGCCCCACTGGTGAGCAACGTCTTAACACATCTCTGTGCAACATCCACACATGATGCTGAGAGAATGATCTGCTGTGGGCATCCGCCTGATGGATGTCCTGAGATTGACTGTAGACCGCCTGCAGTGATGAGGTACTGAGAGGTTAGATCCCATGCCTGCATTGCAAGCCTGCAAAGCAGGTAGGACCTGGTCCCCCCCCCCCATTTGATGACGTACCACATCACATCACAGTTGTATTGTCTGTGAAGATTTGCAGGGGGCCTGCCTGCATTAGTGGAAAGAAGGTCTGCAGGGCTAGATGGAGTGCAGTCATCTCCCTTATCTTAAATGTTTTTTCTGGTGGGAGGGATCCCATTAAGCCTGCACCTTGAGCTATTCATAGTGGCTCCCCTCCCTGGATCTGAGGCATCTGTGTGCAAACACTGCACTGGATTGCAGAAGTAGG
The DNA here is from genome assembly GCF_019279795.1 of Protopterus annectens. Classification (NCBI taxonomy): domain Eukaryota; kingdom Metazoa; phylum Chordata; order Ceratodontiformes; family Protopteridae; genus Protopterus; species Protopterus annectens. The sequence continues at coordinate 350,609,476 of NC_056739.1, forward strand.
CCTGGGTTCTGTTGTACTTGTTGAATCCACTACCTCAATTCTGTCTTCAGGCAGGGTAAGACAGATACCTGAACTTCCAGGGGGTGGCTATGTACTGACCAGACATTTTTTGGGTACCACTGGAACTTCCTCATGTGCAGCCTGGCTAGGGGTAGCACAGTGATTGTAGCTGCCATGAGGCCTAGAAGACACATGAACTGTCTGGCTGAAATGTGGGTGACCAGGAGGAGCTTGTGGAAGTGGTTGGTTTGGGAGTAGACTTTGTCATGAGGAAGGAAAGCCCTCATTAAGTTGGTTCTTATCCTGCAGCCCAGGAAGGTTTTTGTCTTGGGATGGAGTGAGGCACGATTTTGTCAAGTTGAGGGTGAACCCCAAGCTCTGAAGTAGGGACATGGTGAACAGACAGTGGTTCCTGAGAATGCCTTTCTCTACTGCTAGAATGAGGATGTAGTCTACGTAGGGGTAAATTTGAATGCCTTTTGTTCTGCAGTATGCTACTGCTAAGGCTAGACACTTTGTGAAGACCCTTGGTGCAGTAGATAAACCAAGGCAAGGCAGTAAATTGAAAGTGTGAAGAGGATCCAACAAAATGCAAAAACTTTCTGTAGTTTGGATGAATGGGAATATGATCGTATGTCTCCAAGTCCAAAGTGGCCATGACCACCTTCGTTGGCAATAGTGGGAGAAGGGTTTTAAGAGATATTCTGAAGGAAGGGATCGTCAGAAAAAGATTTAGGTAGGAAAAATCAAGGATGAGCCTCCAAGGGCCAGTCTTTTTTGGCACTACAAAAGACAGGAGTAGAATTCCCCATCCTTCTTGGCCTGAGGGAATGCTTTCTATGGTCCCTTGGGCAAGTAGATCCTGGATGATCTGGGGAAATAGATGTAGCAGGTGTTTGGGTGGGAAGGGGATGCCATGTGGTAGGGGCTTTTCCTGTCAGGACATAAAGCACCCTTTCCCACTATTGCTAACACCCATTGGTTTGAAGAGACTTTTTTCCAGAAGGGTAGACAGTGAGAGACAGGCAGGAGGAGAGAGGGAGGTAGCTGAGGCAGTCACACATTACTGTTACGGCTGGCTAGGGGCAGGTTGAGGAGGGGCTGCAACTGGGGAAGGTGCCTTTCTAGATCCTTTTCTGTGTCTAGAGGAGGAGGTGGTAGATAGGGCTGGGGCCCTCCTAACAAAGGTGGTCTTGGCAGGGTAGTTTCTGTAAAATGTGGGAACAGAAGAGACCAATAAACATTTCAGGTCCTGAAGTTTTGTTTTTTTCCTGGTGGCTTTTGAACAGTTCAGCAGACTGTTTGCCAAACAGGAATTTGTTGTCAAGTGGTGCATCTAAGAATTTGCTTTTAAAGTCCTCCGGGAGGGGTTGAAGCCTGAGCCAGGAGTACCTGCATAGTACAGATGCTGAATCTGAAGACCTAGCGGAGGCCTCACCCTCATCCTCATCATAGTGGCACTTAATAGAATGTCGGTCAACCTGTGATGCTAGAGATGGCTTAGATGCTACCTGAGATTTGTTAGGAAAGTCAGGTATGGAGGAAAGTAAGGAGGTTACCTGAAAAACCAAGTCTAGGGCATATTTGACCATGTGGGTCTAATAATTGATAGCCCTGAAGGCCAGCGTAGAGGATGTGGACATCTTTTTCCCCAGTCTGTCTATGACCTTGCTGTCCTTGTCTGATGGGAGAAGGGAGGAGGAAGGTATTAGTCTGGACTGTTCGTCAGGGGCCATTGCAATGACTGCAGGACCTGCCATTGGTGGCTAAATGAGGTACTTGTGGCTCATCAGGTACACTGTAAAACCAGTCAGGTCTCTAGGGAGCAGGGGGCTGTGATTCGGGGGGTCATAGAGGCTGCAGCAAATCCATCCAAGTAAGCTCGAATCACAGGGGGAACTGCAGAGGGTGAGGGTGGCCCCACCTGGAGTAGTTCAAAATATCTCTTTTGAACCTCAGTCATCTGAGTGGCATCCCACTTGAAATACTCCCTCATTGTGGTAATTGTTTCCCCAAAAGAAATCTTCAGGGAGCGAGTCCCCTTCTAAGGAATCCTCATCTGGGAAGTAGTAATCCAAACAGGATGTCAACTGTGATGTACAGGTTACAGATTCATCTGAGGAGGAAGAAGAGAAGTTATTCTCCTGAGTATGGGTGGGGATGAATGGAAGCAGCAGAGGCTGGCCTGGAGGCTGAGAATAGGCAAATGTAGCAGCAAGGGAGTCTCTAGGCCTAAGAACCATAAAGGCCTGAACCAAAGACTGTGAAAATGTATGCCAGTCTGGTTGGTCCTCAGTGGAAGTAGATAAATGTTTAAATATTTGCTTCCTCTTGAGTGGAGTAGTCTTAGTGGACGGCATAGGCCTAATGTCGGGCTTATGGCCTGTGGGAAAAGATTCAGTTTCCAGAAACATGGGCGGGCATCCGGCAAATCCTGGTTCCTCCTCGATCTTGGCCGATGCCGGAGTGACCTCAGAGGACGTGTCTACTGAGGTTTCCAAGGTGGCTTCCATAAAGGTAGGCGCCAAATCCGTTGGTTCTACCGGATGCCCCTCAACCCCTAGATTGGTGGTCTGATGTCGGAGGGGCAGTAGTAGTAGGCCTTACAACCATGACCTTCTGTTTAGGAGGCTCTGCCTGGAAGGCAGACTCTGGTTCCACACGGAGGGCTAAACGCTTTAATTGCTGGTTTTCAAGATGAAGTTTAAGGGCTGCCAGACGACTACAAAGGGTTTTAGGTACAAACGACTGGCAAATGCTACAGGTGGTATGGTTGTGGTCTTGGCCTAAGTAGAACAAAGTTTGTGCAAGTCCTTGTGCGGAATCTGGAGGCCGCACTTACATTTAACCTTTCTGGTGGACATCAGCTAAATAATAAGGGCAAAGCAACCAAAGCTCAAGCAAAAAAGAAAATTTTCCACAGTGGGGTACTGGTCTTTACACGTCTTCTGGAGTGCAAAGTGATCGGTCTGAAGTTAAACTATGGCAGAGAAGCTCCGAGGCCTATGCATGCAGACATCACATTTAAGGCTAATGGTTTATCGGCCTGTGTGTGACGTCCCATGCACCTGGCAACAAGCCTTAAACTTTTGCATAGGAGTCGGACGTTTGGGTTGCTTAAGGCAGAGGATCCTACAGTAAGAATACTGCAACATGGAAATAGGACATTGGGCCTTGATTCTTCCCGGAACTTTAAGATTCCTATTGTCATAGACTGTAAACATGCAGCTACAGATCCATCTAGAAAGAGTCACCTTAGAAACTGGGAGATCATGACTATTCAGGGAGAAGGCCACAAAGAGCTGATATGACTTGTGAAATTCTTTGGTACATGTAGATCTAAGGTATGCAGAATGTGCTCTGCTTTGCTGGAATAATTAGGAAAGAACATTGGCAACTGAATACATTAGTTTAGATTGGATTCAGATGCAACCCTGGACAAGAAAGAGGGGTTCATCCTAAGAGATGCTCTGTCCTTGTGAAAGATCGTGTATGTAGGAGAAATTAAAAAGATTGCAATTCCGAAACCCTCCTAGCCGAAGTTATGGCAACGAGGAAGGCCATTTTCCATGACAAGAATTTAAGGTTGTATGAGCTAGCAGGCTCAAAAGGACTCCCAGTCAGAGACTGCAGTACTAAGGTTAAGTCCCAAGGGAGCGAGAGACCTTTAATAGGCGGCCTTAGCAGGAAAACCCCTTTCAAAACCTAGAAGAAAATGTAGACTTCACTGTTCTCATGAAAATTAGAAATTGCCACAGAATGAAGCATAACACTAGAGAAACCTGCTCCTGCTTGGAAGAGAGAGGACAAAAGCAAAAGGAGATCTGGAACACAGGCAGAAAAGGGGTCCAGATTCCTGCTCTTAGCCCAGATAGAAAACCTTTTCCACTTACTACTATAAACCTTCCAGGTGGAAGGTGTCTGGGAGGCTAGAATAATGTACTTAATGGCGGAAACCAGCTTGGGCCGTTTCAAGATCACTGGAATTGAAGAAATTATGCAGTTAGACAAAGGGTTAGAAGATTTGGAAGAGGAAGCCCTGAAGGATGTGAGATCAGATCCTGAAGAGGATCCAGTACCCAGACAGGATACTTCAGATGAAAAGAAAACACAACTGATGAGGCCAGAAAGGGGCAATGAGGATCAGGGATGTCCTCGGGCGTTGCGCTTTCCGCAAAACCTTGGGAATTACAGGGACAGGAGGATAACCGTAAAGATGACCCAAAGGTCAACCATGGACTAGAGCATCCCCTCGTGGACTCCCTGGAAGGTGGGGATCAGGGCTAAGTACATGTTGCACTTGTGGTTGGTTGAGGAGGGAAACAGGTCGCAGCATGGCTGACCCCACTGGTCAAAAATCTGCTTCGTCACTATGGGATTGAGCATCCACTCGTAAGGACTCAAGATGGATCTGGTGAGTTTGTTGACCAACATGTTGGAAACCCCAGAATATGCATCGCAAGGAGAACGCTCCCCGAGGGCATCGCCCATTCCCACACTCTCATGACCTCTCTGTACAATGGGTAAGATGGTGCTCCCCCCGCTTGTTGACATACCAGACCACAGCCATGTTGTCCGCCTGAACTGCAATCAATCATCCCCCAAAGTCCTGAAAGGCATGCAACGTTAGAACTGTTCTAATCTCTAGGACGTTTATTTGCAACTTGGTCTCAACAGGGGACAACGTGCCATGGACAGTTCTCCCCTGGAAATGCCTGCCCACTCCAACAGAGAAGCATCCGTGATGACCGTGGCCTTGGGCGAAGGAAGAGAGAAGGTCCTGCCTAGAAGGTCCTCAGAAAGAAGCCGCCACAGAAGGTATCATCTGCACACAGGCGTCAACTTTATGGACATGGGTTGGGGCAGAACAGACCATTTAACTGCTAGGGTCCACTGTAAAATCTGCATATAGTACCTTGCTAGATGGACCAGCTGAATGGCCACAACCATGGATCCTTGGGTTCAAAAGGATCAAGTGAACTGAGGGATGTGACACGTCTAAGGTTTGTGTGACCTGCTCCCGGATCAGCTGAAAGCTGTAATCTCTGAGATAAAAGTCCTGTTGGACTCCTACGAACTCCAACTGCTGAGTGGGGACCAGATTCGACTTTGACAGATTGAAAGTAATTCCCAATAGTTTGAAAAGGGAAAGGACATAATGGATTGCTTGTGACAATCGATGCCTTGAAGGTGCTGTGAGAAGCCAATCGCCGAGGTATGGTAAGATCTGAAACCGTTGCAACCGCTGCAGGTGAGCCTCTACCACTGCCATATATTTGGTGGACACCTGGGGGAGCTGTGGTTAGACCAGAGGGTAAGGCTATGACCTGGTACTGATTGGTTCCTTACCGGAAGTGAAGATGTCTCTTGGAACACCTGTCTATCTTGATGTGATAGTAGGTGTCCTGGAGATCCATGGAGCACATCCAATCATCTTTGCACAAGAGAGGCAGAATAGACTGAGCAGTGACCATACGGAACTTGGACTTTTTGACTGACAGCTCGAGCTCGCTAAGATCAAAAACAGGACGCAGGTCTCCCCATCTTTTTTGGCACTAAAAAGAAGCAGGAATAAGTACTGGATCCTTTGTCCTGCTGGGACCTCTTGGATGGCTCTCTTTCTGAAGAAGTTGTTGAACTTCCTTAAAGGCCAACTCCCTCTGACTGGGAGGAATGTCAAGAGAGGCGACTTCAAATGGGAGGGGGTTCCATAACCCCTGGAAACTTTTAGTTATGTACTTACCATAACTTCGGATATATGAGATACATCTCGCCTACATTCATAACTGATGGGTTCGGAGATGATCCATCGGCTCCGACTCGGCCACTATATAGTAGAACGAAGTCTCTAATTGGCTGGGCTACCCCTTATCCCAGAATGCACCACACCTGCTTCCCCAGATCTTGTTTGTTCGCTTTTTTTTTTTTTTTTTTTTTAATACCTACATCCAGGCACAGAAACATACCAACAACTGTAACAAACTAAAGTCATTCAAGAGAAAAACTCAGTAAGTAGCAACATTTCCCCTAAATCCAATGGGAAGGGGGAAGGAGGGCAGGTACGTATGAATGTAGGCGAGATGGATCCCATACATCCGAAGTTATGGTAAGTACATAACTAAAAGATGTAATGGGATCCTATCTCGTCTACATTCATAACTGATGGGACAGCATCTCTAGCACCTAAATCCCGGGTGGCTCATTGGAAAACACTCCTGAGAACTGTGGAACCAAAGGAAGCTCTACCTCGAGAAGCCACACCTATCTTGTAATGAGAAATGAAGGTGTGCGGAGATGTCCAGGTAGCGGCCGCACAGATATCATCTATCGATAATTTGGAGTGGAATGCTACAGAAGTAGCCATTGCCCTGGTAGAATGAGCCTTGACTGGGAATGGTAGCTCTTTGCCAGACTGTGAATAAATGAAGGAGATGCAATCTTTAATCCATTTGGCTATGATGGTTTTAGCCACCGGTTGTCCCAACCTATTTTCTGCAAAGGACACAAACAGCTGATCTGACTTTCGTGTCTGATTGGTCCTACTTAAATAAAAACGCAGTTGTCTGTGAACATCCAACTGATGGAAAATATATTCTGCGCTATTGGAGAATTTGGGGAAAAAACACAGGGAGCTCCAAGGATTGTTGAATGCATAAGGGGGATGCTACCTTGGGCAAGAAAGAGGGATTTAACTTGAGAGACACACTGTCTTTGTGAAAAGTCAAATAAGGAGGATTAGAACAGAGAGCCTGAAGCTCTGAGACCCGCTTGGCAGAGGTTATTGCCACCAAAAAGGCGGTTTTCCAAGATAGAAATTTTATATCACAAGTAGCTGCTGGTTCAAAGGAACGGGCAGTTAAAGAAGCTAGAACCATATTCAGATCCCAAGGGGGCACAAGATGGGCTTTTGGGGGCCCGAAGGAGCCACGCTCCTTTAAGGAAAGATTTGCAAAGCCTGTTTGCCATTAAGGAAGGCTCAAAGGAGACATGAAAATTAGAGATAGCCGCCAGTTGGACTTTAATTGTGGAAACTGAAGAGCCCAAATAAAACAAAGAAGCCAGGAATTCTAAAACCTGAGGTACTGGGGCGGTAAGGGGATCTATACCTCGTTGCTGGGCCCAAAGAGCAAACCTCTTCCACTTGCTGGAATACAGTTTAATAGTGGAAGGTTTGTGAGAAGAGGACAAAATGTGGATGACGTCTGGAGAAAGAGAGTTATCTCTGACTAAGGTTGGAAGTGGAGTAACCAGGCGGCCAACCTCAAGGACCTGAGGGATGGATGAGACTGTCCCAACTGATGAGTTAACAGGTCGGGCACCAGGTCCAGAAACCATGGGCCCTCCACCGCATACCTCAGAAGGAAGGGGAACCAAACCTGACGAGGCCAGTGTGGAGCGATCAAAATCATGTCGCTTCCTAGATAAATCGCCTTCTGTATCACCTTCGAGAGAAGGGGAACCGGAGGGAAGGCGTAAAGTAGACCCGGGGGCCAACTGTGAGCTAGAGCGTCCCTGGGAATCTGTCCCTGAGAGGGAGTCAGAGTGAAGAACTCCCTGCATTTCGCATTGTGAGGGCTGGCGAACAAGTCACAACAAGGGAGGCCCCACTTGGCAAAAATGTTTGCAGCCACCCTGTCGTTGAGGGACCACTCGTGGGGCAACAGGAGAGTCCTGCTCAGCCTGTCTGCAATCACATTGGATTTCCCCGGAATGTGCATTGCCACTAGGAAACGCTGGGTAGAAATCGCCCAATGCCACTCTCTCATGGCCTCTCGGCAAAGAGGGTAGGACCTGGTTCCGCCTTGCTTGTTTATGTACCAGACTACCGACATGTTGTCGGATAGGATCGCAATAGTACCCCGGGGAAGAGCATGATGAAGTGCTTGCAACACCAGTAGCACCGCTCTCATTTCCAGGATATTGATATGTAAGTGCGTTTCGTGAGCCTGCCACGTACCTTGGACAGACCTGTCCAGATAATGCCCCCCCCCCTATCTGGGAGGCATCCGTGGTCACCGTGGCGACGGGAGGCTGAGGGGCAAAGGGTCGCCCCTGGTCAAGGTTGGACCGAAGCAGCCACCAACGTAGGTCCCCACAGCAAATTTCCGTAATCTGGACCAAATGGTTCAAGGGGAGATCCTGAAAGGACCATTGAACCAACAGTAGCCATTGCAGCACCCGCATGTGCAGCCTGGCTAAGGGGACTAGAAGAATAGTCGAGGCCATCGTGCCCAATAACTGCAGAATCAGTCTGGCCTGAACTCGTGATCTGGGTAACAAGGTTTGAACCTGAGACTGCAGGGCCTGAATCCTTTCTACCGGCAAGAATGCCCGCATTCTTCTTGTGTCTAACTCTGCGCCTATAAAGGTAATAAGCTGAGATGGCTGCAGCACAGATTTTCCCCAATTAAACGTGATTCCTAGTGAATGACCCAAACTGACTGTGGTCATAAGTGTCCGAACTAATAGATGCTTGGAGGTGGCAGTAAGGAGCCAGTCATCTAGATAGGGAAACACTTGGAATCCTAGACTTCTCAAGTGAGCTGTCATTACTGCCAGACACTTGGTGAACACCCTGGGGGCTGTGGTGAGACCAAAGGGCAGTGCTCGGAACTGGAAATGACTGGTTCCCAGGCGGAAGCGTAAGTGACTCCTGGACTCTTTACTTATCAGGATGTGATAGTAAGCGTCCTTGAGATCTATGGAGCACATCCAGACATCCTTCGCCAATAACGGGAGAATGGACTGAAGGGTGACCATTCGGAATTTGGATTTTTTTACAAAGATATTCAATGATCTGAGGTCCAAAATGGGCCTCAAGTCCCCTGTCTTTTTTGGCACCAAAAATAGTCTTGAGTAAGTTCCTATTCCGATCTGGTCGGCGGGGACAGGCTGGATGACTCCTTTTCTTAGCAGCTTTGAGACCTCGACCGCTGCTTGATCCCGCTGACTGGGTGGCACATCCGGGATTTTCCTGATAGGAAGAGGGGGCTTGACGAAAGGGATGAGATAGCCTCCGGTTATGGTTCGGAGCACCCACTGATCCTTGGTGACAGATTCCCAAGCCTGTGGGTGTTCCGCAAAGCGACCCCCGACTGGCTCCAGAGATGCGCAGTCGGGCCACGTCTCAGGGACGGTGAGCGTGGGATGGACCACGAAAGGAATCGCGGTCTCCAGAGTTACGGGGGCCTCTGCCGCCTCTGGGGCGGCGTCTTCCTGAATCCCCCCCCCTGCCTCTAGAGGGGGGGATCACTCGGTGGAGTAGGAAAAGACCTTTGAGATTTTCTGAACCACATTTTCCCTCCTCTCTGGGCCTTGGGATAAGGTCTAGAGGGAGTGGAAAAACGGGCCCCCACGGCAGTCAAGGTCTTGCCCTCCTGCTCGCATCGAGTCAGTGTGTCCTTCACCTTGGGTCCAAAGGACCCATCAAAGGGGGTGTCGGTGAAGGAAGACTTAAAGGCCTCCACAAAGGGACACAAGCATAACCAGGCGTGTCTTCTAAGAGCCACGCCTGTTCCCGCTACTCTACTCGCCCCTTCGGCTGCATATGAGATGAGCCTCATGGACGAGTTGACTATCGAAGATAGGGTAGTCATCTGGGCGCCAACAGTTTGGGCTAACGCCTCAGGAAGATTACCCATAAGAGACTCACCTAACTCTTTGAGGAGGTCCCTTTGGAGCCCGGTAAAATGACAAAGATAATTCAGCGACCGCAGGGTAAAGGCCGCTGAAGAAAGGGTACACTTCCCGTACCTATCCATGCTCCTGGAATCCTTATTAGAAGGGTGAATAGATGTTAAAGCCTCTGCCACGTCCTGCTGAGTGGCAGATGCCACCACCATCGCATCTACTGCAACTCCTTTGGTCAAAAATTCCTTTTGAGGAGGGGCTGAGAGGAACTTGTTAGGCCTGGCGGGCACCGGTTCCACAGAGTCAGGGTGTTCCCACACCCTTCGAGAAACTAAATCTAGCAATTCATCGAAGGGTGGAGACACCCAGGGGGCGGAGAGCTGGGCCCCAAAAGCCTTGAGGAAGACTGACTCCTCTGCAGAAGGGGTTTTGGACTGCCAATCGCCTCTGTCTCAGGATCTCGAGGATATCGGAGAATGAGACGCCATCAGAGGACGATTTTGGGGACCCCTCCGCATCATCGAGGTCAGTATCTGATGTGATAGACTCATCCTGGGAATCAATGTGCTTCCTCTTGCACAATTTTTTCCTTGGAGGTTCATCTGAAGCAGATTCAGAAGGACCTCCCGGGAGAAGGGAACCCCCCCCAAGGGGGTATCCTCAGGCCCTGGGGCCCCGCTGTCGTGGGAATGAAGCACACCAGAAGCACCAGTTCCCAAGTCTAGGGACGGTGAGGTAGAGACTTGCTGAGCCGGCAAGGACATGGCCAGCGCACTCCTCATGGCCTCAAAAGCAGGACCTCCAGACTCTAAGGAGGACACCGGCTGAGAGACCACGACGGTACCGGGAATCCCTGTGGCCGACGCTCCGAGGGGGAGACAGCACCGAAGCTACCAGTTCCAAAGTGTTCCCCTCGGCCCCGACCGAGGAAGTCCCGGTACCGAACCCTGATGCCGAGGACAGGGTAGGAATGATGGTCGGAACAGAGAGGCTCCGAGGGAGTCTCGGTTCCAACTGGACGACTCTGCTCCGCTCTACCATCACCAACTCCAACGGCTCCGAGGAGGTTGGAGGAGGAATCAGATGCGTCGAAATGGGAGCCGGCTCCGGAGCTGAGTGGGCTGGAGCCGAGACCATTTTTGCAAGAACCGGGGACTGGAAAAGCCTCTGTATAACTCTGTCCAAATCTGAGTCCGACAACCTGGAGGATTTAGAGGAAATAGATGGGGGCCGAGACTACTTCTCTCTCGGCTCCGATAGACCAGGGGACCGGCTCCGAAACAGCTCCAACACCATCGGCATCGGATCCGGAACCGTATGAATAAGCATCGGCGCCGAAGGGGACTTCGGGGCCGAGGGAGGAGAGTCTGAGCTGCACACCTCCAATGGCTCCGAGACCAAAGGAGCCGAAGCAGGTGATTTGCCTCTCGATCCCCCAACCAGCGGCTCCGACACCAATGGAGCCGAGGAAAGAGGTATCGAGGCAGACCCTTCCACCCGAGGCTCCGAAGCCATTGGAGCCGAGGAAGAAGAGGTCGACCTATGCTTCTTGGAGGTCGGTTCCGACGGACTGGTCGGAGCAGACCTTTTCTTTTTAGAAGCTGGAGAGGAAGGAGAAGCCAAAGCTTCCTCAAAGGAGGGCTTAATAAGGCCCTTAAGGATCAATTTATTTTTACGTTCTTGAAGGACCCTAGAGGAAAAAGCATGACAAACACTACATGTTTCCTGCAAATGTTTCGGTCCTAAACAATATACACAAACAGCATGGCTATCGGTAATGGACATTTTGTAGTTACACTTGGTGCACTTTTTAAAACCAGACTTCTGCTCTTTCGACATCCTAACACACCACTGTTTTACCACAACGAAAAAACAACCTTAAGTAGGGCACGAGCCCTTTGACTCAAACGGGACTGGCCCGAGATACAGCACACACAAAACGGGCAGAAGCCCTCTAATTTAAACGGGCTTAGCCCGATAAACAGAACGTATAGTAAGACAAATTCAGCACACCCACACACAAATAAGGGCAAGGGCCCTCTAACTTAAATGGGCCTTGCCCGGTAAATAGAGAAAAATACCAATCACACCAAAAAAGGTTTACACACACACACGTAAAGCTGTTAAAACAGCTGTTTGTTAAATTTATGAAGAAACCCCTAGGTCAAAAGACCTAAAAGTAACCAAAAAAACTACTTAGCTCCAGCCAAGTTGAGACCACGTCTAGCTTGAAAAGCGGCAAACGAGATCTGGGGAAGCAGGCGTGGTGCATTCTGGCATAATGGGTAGCCCAGCCAATTAGAGACTTCGTTCTACTATATAGTGGCCAAGTCGGAGCCGATGGATCGGCTCCGAACCCATCAGTTATGAATGTAGGCGAGATAGGATCCCATTACATCAATGTTTAACACTCAATGATTGGAGGAAATATTTGCCCAGGCTATTGGGTGAAGGGAAATGTGACCCCCGACTATCTCCAGGGTACAGCAGTAGGGCAATGCTTCAGAAGCATTGATAGGGCTGCTCAGAAAAGGGTTCCTTGGTGTCCTGATTTTGCGGAGCCCCCCCCCCCACCTCTAGGGCAGCATCGGCCATTGAAATCTTTCCCCCTGCCTAGGGAAGGGGAGTCACGTTGAAACAAAGCACTGAGACAAGATTCGCAAATCCAAAACAACGATAGTTGAGTTTAAAATACCTTTATAACGACAACAACAAAGCTTTGTTGTTGTCGTCATAAAGGTATTTTAAACTCAACTATCGTTGTTTTGGATAGGGAAGGGGAGTCATCAGGAGCATCCTGGAAAGGAGACTGACTTCTGTAACTACATCTTCTTAGTTACTCACTGGGTCTTGGAGAAGGACCTCTGAGGAATAGAAAGCTTGACCCTGACCACAGGCAAAGTCTTCTCTTCCTGTTCACTATGGGTCAAAGTGTCCTTCACGGAAGGTCCAAAGAGGGTGGACCCATCAAAGGAGGAAAACAACAAGGAACACTACCACTACAGAAAAACTAACAGAGCCCTAATGGCTAAAAGGTAAAAAGGGCACCAAAACACCCACAGCTAACAACAAACTATAAAACTGCCTAAAACTAAAGGAGAGGTATAACTACAGCAGCAGCTAACCACTACTTAAAAACAAGACAGAACCACTAAAACTAGCTCATAAAGCAGCAAAATAAAATAAATAAACCAAGCACTTACCTTAAGCACAAGCCAAGGATCATGTCTGTACTGAATAGCGGCAAACAAGATCTAGGGGTTAGAGGGCAGCAGAGCATTATGGGAAAGGAAGGAGAGGAAGAATCTTGAGCCTTGGATGTGTCTGTTGAATGTTGCCACCTCGAATCTGGTGTCTACTATAAAAGCTGGCTGATTCAGATCAGAGGATTGGATGTGTAACCCATCAGTGAAGCAGAATGAGAAGGACATCAGATCTTTCTATTAAATTAAACTACACTTGTCATTTTTAATGGACCACCAGTGACTCATAGTGCATAGCAATTCGCAAATCTGCTACGACTGGACTGACTACTGCACTGTCCCCCCCCCCCAATAGGATTTGAATTTTAAGTCAACATATTTTTCAGGTTTTACTTTTGGTTGCATTATTAATAAACCCTGTTAGATTTGGCTTGATAGCAGTAATGTTCTGTATATGCTTTCATCTTTAAAAACTTGTATTTTACTGAGTCAAGTTTCTGAAAATAGGCCAGTGTTAGCTAGATGACGTTCATGTCCTCACCCTGGCAATGAAAATCATATAAAAATAAGGGAGATGGAGAATGTGAGCAGCTACTGCAGCATTGGTCATTCAGACATTTACCGTTCTGGTAAATTTTCTTATATGAATATACTGCATTCATCATTAGATTACTCCCATAGCAGCCTAAGGAAAATGGATAGAATACCAAAGTTTAGAAAGTTTGAGAGGAGGAAGGATAAGGGTCCAAGACCTCCTGCAGAATGGTCCTAGCAAAGCCTGTTCTAGACCTGGAAAAGGAGGCACCATAGGAATATACGCTTGTAGTGCTTTAAAAGAGTATGTATAATGGACCAAATCATTTTCTCTAGAATGCATCTACAGTCCCTCCCTTTCCAAAAAAGCAACTGAAAAAGCCAAGACCCTAGTAGAATGCGTCTGAACTCTGTCTGGAATGGACATGTTATGATGAGAATAAAAACAAACATGAGACAACCATTTGGAAATTGTCTGCTTTGACTACAGTTTCGTTATCACATGAAATTAACAAGTGATCACAATTTTTGAAGTTTTACTTCTGTCAAGATTTGAGCTCTCTGTGACCATCCAGAGCATGAATCCTCTCTCACTCATTTTTGCATTCTGGAAAGAAGGAGATGGGTAGCTTGGCTCAAAGTAAAGTTAAATACCACTTTAGGAAAAAGGAATGCATTCTCAAATAAACCGTATCTTTGTGGAAAATGTATAAGGCTGACCCACTATAAGAGCTTACAACTTTGTACACTCTTAGCAAAAGACCATTTTCCATATCAGGCATCTCAAATCAGTCTGATGAGCTGGTTCAAATGGAATAAGTATCCATTTTCCAAAACACAATTAAGATCCCAGGAAGAACCCACCTGTTTTCTGTGGACAGGTATGTATAACCCCTTTCAACAACAGCTTACCATGAGATTACACTGAAATATGGGTAACCATGGGCAGACATAATAAAACGGACAAAAGATACATTTTTGCAGAGGACTAAGAAAAGCCATAGGATAACTCGCACACGTCTTGTAGAATCAGAGAAATACTATCCTTTAGAGAGTATTGCTTCTTAGAATGGCACCAACTAGAAAACATACTCCATCTGTTAAAATATGATTTCCTACTAGTAAACTTGTTTGCCTCCTTTAATATCTGTTGTATGGCCTCAGAAAACACCTCTAAAAGGTGTGAAAATACCATCACCCAGGCAGCCATCTGAAGTTATTTCAAGTTGGGGCTTTTTGATGCAACCACATCTTGTGTGGCTAGGTTCCACTTTGTGAAAAATCTTGTGATGACTGTCTTTGGCCATTTCCAAAAGAAATAAAAGAGACACTTACCTGAGCCAGGAGGGAGTCATCACCATTATCTTTTGAAAGTCCATCTGAAATTTTCAGAATGACACTGGACATTAGTGGAAAGGGGGAAATGAATACAGGAACATTTCTGAGCAAGGAAATGACAGTGCATCTATTACCTAGGAGCAGAATTTTACCAGTTTTTATGTTGTAAATGGAGGTGAACTTATCTAAGGTGTTCCCCACAGCTGGTTTAAATCATGGAATACTCCCCAATACAACTTACATTGCTAGAGTCTGTCTTGGTCCTGTTCAGCCTGTCTTCCATAACATTTTGCTCTGATGGAATGCAAGAAGTCTACAGTGTGAGACTGTGATGACTTGCTATATCTCAGGCAACCATGGCTAATCTGCTCAAAGGGTATAACCTGGACAACCCATTTTTTTTTAAATTTAAAGTAGATCACTTTGGTGTTATCTGGTACCAACCAGAGAAGACCTTAGGACTACAGATTGACAGCTGCACACATTTATTACTGCCAACATCTTCATGTTTGTGTGTTTGTCTTTTTTTTTTTTTGTTCTTAACATACTACACTTTTACCTCCAAATACATAACTCCTCAAGTAAAGCCTAAGCATCGCATCTACTGTTATGGACTGTTGTGGAGCTATAAGGGAGAATGGCAGACCCTGAGTCAGTTAAAAAGAAGTTGTGTACTTACCATAATGTTCCATCTGTGTTGTCCGTTTTCATTCTTCAACAATTGGGTTCGGATCCGACCCTCAGATCTGACTCGGCTGCTTTTTACCGCTAAGTAACACCAAACGTATCACGGCAAAAAGTTCTCGGGAATTCAGGAAAACGTATTTTAATGTCCAGTGCTGGTAATTTAAAGTCCAAACAAATAAAAACACAATGCCAGAGTATAGTTCAATCAATCCAATCAAGCGCTTTCACCCAGGCTCTCCCAGGCTTTGTCATGACAAAGCACTGGACATAGTTTTCCTGAATTCCCGAGAACTTTTTCCCGTGATACGTTTGGTGTTACTTGGTGGTAACGTTTTCTTCTTGATTTTTTGTGCTTTTTACCGCTAGTGGAACACAAAACTCAAGTGCCTCTCTTACCCATAATGCATTAGTCCCCTACCATACCTCAGATCTTGTTTGGTGACTTTAGTGAATAAAAGAAACTTATGTATACCAGTACCTGGAGGCTCAACCAATTGAATACTATTCCTTTAGCATCTTCTGATCCTTCCAGAAGTTAAATTGGTAAGGGGCTGAAGGGAGGGAAGTTGAGGACGAATGAAAATGGACAGCACCGATGGAATCTTTTATTTTATGAAAATAAGAAAGTAACTGACTTGACATCTACCAGGTGCAGCATGTACTCGCTTTTGTTTGAGAAATTTGGAAAGAAGACTAGGAGGTTAACTGTTTTATTAATACTGGATTCTGACACCACCTTAGGAAGGAAGGATGGGTTGGTTCATAAGGATACCCTGTCCTTATGAAAAATCAGATGAGGCTTACAAGATGGGGCGTGAAGTTCTGAGACTCTTCTAGCAGAGGTAATGGCCACTAAAAAGACAGTTTTCCATGTTAAATATTTTTAGTTCATACTTGGCCAACGGTTCAAAGGGGGATTGGGTCAAGGATTGCAACACTAAACTCAAATCCCATGAGGGAGTGGGATCTTTAGGAGGAGGTCTGAAAAGAAAGGTAACCCTTATAAAAAGCCTTACAAAGTTTGGAAGAGGCTAAAGATGAACAGACTCCTACATGAAAATTATAAATGAATGCTAGTTGCATGAGGAACTAGCTTCCTCTAACAATTGTAGCCAAGAACTCCAGAACGTTTGGAACTGCGTGGCAAACGGGTCAATATCTTTTTGCTGTGCCCCCCCCCCCAAAAAAATTTCCATCTGCTTTTGTTAAGTTTTCTATTGAATGTTTTGGGGGTAAGAGAATGTGGCTGAGGGGAGAGCCTGGGCTGTTCAGCTATCACTGGAATTACAGAAACTATGCAGTCAACTTTAGGCCTAGAATGTCTGGGTGTACAGTCTGTTGGATGAGACAGGAGGCCCAGAGTTGGATCCAGAGTCCAAGGGTGGCAAAGGAGATGAGACCAAAGAAAGGGAAAACAAATCCAAGGATACCAGTGTGTGATTTCTTAAGAAGTTTGGGGATTAGAGGTACTAGGGGAAATGTGTAGAGGAGACCAGGGGCCAATAGTGGAGAAGAGTGCATCTTGGTGACTCCCCCATTAGGGGGATTAGGGCAAAGAACCTGTTGCACTTGAGTGGAGATCCAAAAAGATCACAGCAAGGTTGGCGCCATAGACAGAAAATCTTTTCCACCACTTTCATGTTGACAGACCACTCATGAAGCATTAGAATGGACCTGCTCAGCTTGTCTACTATCACGCTGCATTTCCGCAGGATGTGCGTTGCTTTCAGAAATCAACTGGATGAGATCACCTTCTGACACATTCTCAATGCTTCTCGACAAAGGGGGTAAGATTTGGTTCCTCCTTGCTTGTTGATGTACCGGATCACTGACATTTGTCAGTCTGACTCACAATGGTCCCAGAGGGGAGAGAGTCTTGGAAGGCGTGCAACGCTAGACAACAGCTCTCATTTCTAGGACAATGATACACGTACTGGCCTCTTCGGGAGACCATGTGCCTTGGACCGTCTTCCCCAAGTGTTCCCCCACCCAATTTGGGACGCTTCTGTGGTCACTAAGGCCTTTGGCTGAGGAAGAATGAAGGGGCAACCTTGAAGAACCTGACTTGAAGTAAATCCCCCAAAGGAGATGCTTTCTGCATGCTGACTTATCCCGATCTGGGTGGAGAGAGACTGGTGGAGAATAGACCACTGAGTTGCCAGTGTCCACTGAAGGATTCTCGTGTGATATTTTGCTAATGGAATCAATCCAAGTTGGTTTTAGTTGAGATCTGTTGTGACTAACAGCAATTCCTTGTTGAGAGCATAACTGCAGTACATGATCTCGTGCTTTGATCACTTGAAGCCTGGTCAGTGCGGTTATTAGCCAGTCATCCAAATAAGGAAACACCCATGTCCCCTGCAGTCTCAAGCATGATGCTACCACTGCCATGCATTTGGTAAACATCCTGAGGGCTTGAGGTGAGACCAAAGGACATAGCTCTGAACTAGTAATGACTGGCTCCCAGCTGGAAGTGCAAGTATCTTCTGGATTGTCTGTTCCTTTTGATATGATAGTACACATCCCAAAGATCTACTGAACACAGTCGTCCTGGTGCAGAAATGGCATAATGGACTGAACCGTGACCACTGGAAACTGTGTGCTGAACTGACTTGCTCATAATGCTGAGATTTGGAATTGGTCTCCAGTCCCCCGTTTTCTTTAGCACTAAAAAGAATTTTAAGTTCCTGGTTTGAGGGAACCTCTTGGATGACTCTTTCCAGCACCTTTTTTATTTCTAGTGCTGCTGCTTTCCTTTGACTAGGTGGAACATTGGGAATTTTAACTATACAGGAGTGAGGGAAGGAAAAACAGAATTACTTAAAGTCTGGAAATAATCCTCTGCACCCATGCATCTTTTGTAATCTGTAGCCAGGCTCCCTTGGTGCAGGGATAAATAACCCCTAAATGTCACAAGAGGTGGACAATCAGGCCTCCTTTCAGGAGCGCTGGTAGGATCTGCCAGAGAAGGTATGTCTAAATCCTTGGTTCTGTGGGCTGCCTCTGCCACATGGACGGTGTCTTCCATTAGAGTTCCCCCTCTGCCTCTGAGGGCGCCATCACCTCATGGATCTTGAAAGCGATGTTGGAACTTTTGGAATCACATTTTTGACCACCCCACTGATTCCTGGAAAAGGTCCTTTGAGGGGTTGAAAAACGTACACCCACACCAGACAGAGTTCTACATTCCTGTTCACACCTGAATAGTGCATCTTTAACCTTGGGGCTTAAACAATGAACTTCTGTCAAAAAGAGCATTGACGAAGGAAGACTTAAAGGGCTCAGTGAAATTATACAGGCGCATCCAGGCATGCCTCCTAATGGTAATGCCCGAACCCTCCGACCTTCTTCGGCTGCATAGGTTCATAGATTAGTACTAGGCCAAGTGCCTTTGTGGGCCATTTTAAGACTAGCCAATTACCCCATGTGAGAATCAAACCCTGCACCTTGTGTCTGTAAGGTAAACAGCTTAACCATTATGCCACCCTCCCACCCTGTGAAATGAGCTTCATGGATGAATTTGAAAAGAACTGTAGGGTAGCCAACTGTGAGGCAATAGAACTTTCTACCTCAGAAGCAATGGTACCTGAAAGGAATTTGGTGACTTATCAGATCCCTCTGAAGTCTAGCAAAATGTGCCAAACAGTTCAGCAATCTAAGTGTAAAGGTCGCTGAATCATACACATGCTTCCCAAACATGTCCACTGCCCTAGAGTTCCTGTTAGGATTAACAGAGGAATTTTGTTCCCCAAGTTCTTTCTTTGTGGCCACCGCTATGACTATAGCATCCACACAGGTACTCCCTTACTCCAAAACTCACTATCCTTGGGTAGTGCCAGAATCTTGTCTTTTTTTTTCGGGATCGGCTCAATGAAGTCAACTTCCTTCCACGCCCACTGAGAGATCAAATCAATGAGCTTATCAGCAGCAAAGTCACTCAGGAGGTAGATGGGCCAGACCAAAAGGCTTCCACAAATACAGATTCCTCTTGGGAAGGGTTATCGGTAGACCAACCACATCTTTGTTTTAGGATCTCTGGGCTGTCTCCAAAGGAGACATCATCAGGTGGTGATCTCTGGGACCCTCCCACCTATCAAAATCAGTATCTTCAAGACAGACTCTTGAACGGAGTCTAAGTGCCTCCTTTTACACTTTCTCTTCCTTGGGACTTCTTCAGTGGGGTGTTCCTGAAAAGTATTGGAAGAAATAACTATACCTTGAGGAGTATCCTAGAGACTTTGAGCTGGCTGTCCTTGTGCAGTAGGATGCTGTGGCTCTTGACAAAGACAAGTGGGTTTGGGAAGTGGAAGCCAAAGAGGGTAAACTGTCCTCTCTCTAGGAGCAGAGAAAACTCTCTCCACCACCTTAAAGGCAGAATGCCCTGGGAAGGAAGAAGCCAACAGCTCTGAGAAGACCTGCTTCTGAACTGTTGGCTCCTTCTGACCTGAAGGCAAACTGCTCGAAGCAAGGGTCGGAGCTGAGCTGTCAAGGGCAAAGTCTCCAAAAAGCAGAGACGGCTCATACAATCTGAGTCGACTCGAACACCTCTGATCCGGTGCTATGGCTCCAAGAGTCATCCAGCTCCAATGTGCTATTTGGTGGGCTGAGCCTGAAAAGTATCGGAAGAAATCAATATACCCAGAGTAGTATCCTGGAGACTGAGCTGGCTGTCCTTGGGCAGTAGGATGCTGTGGCTCATATAAAGACAAGTGGGTTTGGGAAGTGGAAGCCTAGGAAGGTAAATGCATCCTTTTTCTAGGAGCAAAGAAAACTCTCTCCACCACCTCGAAGGCAGAATGCCCCGGGAAGGAAGAAGCCAACGGCTACGAGAAGACGTGCTTCCGAACCACTGACCTCCTCTGACCCAAAGGCAAACAGCTTGAAGCAGGGGTAGCAGCGGAGCTGTCAAGGGCCGAGGCTCCAAGGGGCAGAAACGGCTCTAACAATCTCGGAGTCTACTCCAACACCCTGGATCCAGAGATATGGCTCAGTCATCCAGCTCAGACATGCTTGGAGCTGGTCCACTCAGAGACAGTGCTGGAGCAGCAGATACAACAAACTTCAGATCCAATAAGGACGGATCTGGGATTCTAGGTTCTAAATGCACCAAAACTAAAGGTCGAATCAGAGATGGAGACACCATTGGTGGAGTAGTACTTATGACGGTCTCCAGTTCAGACGGGGTAGGAGACGAGAGAACCCCCATTTAGATTTGCATCAACTGAAATTTCTTCATCATCCTCTCCACATCTTCTTCGGCCAAACTTCTGGAGGATCAGGAAGATGACTCAACAGATGAGGTCCTCGAGTGGTTACATCTCTCCAGAATGGGGATGGGACAGAATCCAGATATGGCTCATATCAGGTCCAAGGAAGATACTTCGGTTCTGAGTCGGTCGGATCAGACTATGCAGATTTGGTTTCAGAAGCTTCAGCATCTGTGTGTTTCGCCTTTGGATCAAACAAAAGCAGATCCAATAATTTAGGTAGTTTTTAAGGAGGATCTGCACCAGCAGACGAGCTCGAAGCAGATGATCTGAACAGGGCCAAAGAATGCTTCTTTGACTCATTCTTGTACGTTTTCTTGGGGGTTTGCACTCCAGCTACTGTTTGAGATGATGATGATGATGAAGGGAGCAAACCCTTCAAAATGAGCTTTTTTTTTTCTACTAAGGCCCGTGCGTTAAAAGACTTACAAATATCACAGGACACGTTCAAGTGAACCAGGCCTAAACAGTAGACACATGAATCATGTGCATCTAGAAAGGTATCTTGTGGCCACAGGCCTTGCATTTTTTAAAACCTGTTGGTTTTTCAGCCATTTGTATCCAAAAGCTACAATTAGAAGAGAAAGAGAAAAGGAAAGTTTTTTTTTTTAAAAAAGGAAATGATAAAGGGAAAAAATTTATCAGCGATGGTAACTGAGACTACTGTTAAGGTATGAGTGGAAAGAAAGGAAAAAAAATACCAACAATACTAAGTTGGAGTAAGAGTGTAGGAAGAGTAAAACAGAGCTATTATAGAAAAAGATAAAAGGAAAATCTATTAAATCTGCTTTTCTACTCACAAATACCACAAAGGCTTGAGAGTCAACTGCGACCATGTTCATACGCAAAGGCAGCAAATGAGAACTGAGGTATGGTAGGGACTAATGCATTACGGGTAGGACAGGAACGAGAGCTTTCAGTGCTCCATGAGCTGAAAAAAGTGGATGAGTCAGATTAAAGGGTTGGATCTGAACCCAATTGTTGAGGAATGAATGAAAATGACTATATCAGATCAATGGTTTCTCCACCAAAGCAGTTTTTTTTTTTTTTTTTTTTTTACACAAATCCCAAACTTGGAATTTTAAACACTGGGAGTGAGGACATTGGGACCATACAGATTTTGGTTACCACTGAATTGTTCTCATGTGGAGTCTGACAACAGGAATCACGAGAATCAACAGATGCAATGAATCCTAGTATCCAGAGAAATTCCCTTGAAGTCCTTGACTGATGGATCAACTTTTTCCTGCTTACCTGAAGTTTGCAGATGCTTATTTTGCTTTTTATAATATGGATCCTGAATGAGGCATGAAACTTTTAGCAAATATGAATGAAGGAAGGATGGAAAAATTAGTCACTCCCTAAATCCATTTTTCTCTCATATTTTTCAGTACCTCAGCAGCTGATGGTCCAGATATAACCACTCTATCAAAGGGGCATTCAAAAATGTCAGCCTTTGCATTTTTATGCAAATATTGTGAAAATCATCATGAACAACTTCTCATAACAGACCCAGCAGCTTCTCCCCTGGAAAAGGCATAAAGCTGCGTCACTAAGGACACTTCAAAGAAGGTGTGGTTATTTCAGAAACACATGCAAGAAGAGCATTTAGAGATTTACCCTTGGGTGAAGGGAACATAGCAGTTACATAAATCATATTCTCGAAAGAAGAAAAGTGAAAACTAACACCTGAGCTGGACAATTAAAAAATTAAAAACAACAGATTAAAGTACAGTTGCATAAGATCTTACCATAACAGTAGATGTCCTATTTGTCATTGTTGTTCTATTCTTTACTCTTGGGAAAATATAAAAGCTACTGGAAAGTACGGGAGGAGGAAGGCAATAAGGAGCCCTCCACAACCCCATGAAGAACTGCCCTGGCAAAACCTGCTCTGGCCCTAGAAATAAATCCAACTTGTAATGTTTAGTACAGGTGTGTACAGAAGACCAAGTAGCAGCTTCCAAGATGGCTCTAGTATCCAGACCCTGGCAAAAAACAAAGCACTAGAAGAGGCCACATCCCTGGTAGAATGAGCACTAACATAAGAAAGCTGCTTGCCATGAAATGAATGGTAAAAAGAAATGGCCTTGGAAATGCAGGAGGAGATGGTTTGTTTAGACACTGCCAAACCCAGTTTTCTGGCTTGAAATGAAACAAAAAAGTTGCTCAGATTTCCTAATACGCTTTGTCTTGTCCAGGTAATATCAGAGATGTCTATGTAAACCTGAGCTGTGAACTCTCACTAGTACTCTGTGGAGAATGGAAGAAAGAAGGAAGGTGAATGGACTTGTTCAAGGACAAATCATTAACCTTGGGCACAAGAGAAGGAGTGGTACAAAAACACATCCTGTCCTTACGAAAAAATAGAAAAAGAGGAGCTGCCATGAGAGCTTGAAGTTTAGAGACCTTCTTAGCAGAAGTAAGAGCTACCAACAATACAGTCTTCCAAGTACAATGTTTTAGGGGAGAAGAAACTGCAGGCTCAAAGGAGATGGGAGTCAATTTCTCAAGAACAAAATTAAGGTCTCAAGGAGGAATAGGCTTTCCTTGGAGGATGGAAATGAAGAACGCCTGCTAAAATTTGTTTGACTTTAAAACTAGAAGCCAAAGTTGGACTCAGAGGCAGACGAGCTGAAATGGCTGACAAATTAACTTTAATAGATGAATATGCCAAACCAGAATTGAGCAACTCTCAAATAAGAAAGGACCGTAAGAATGCTCACAGAAAAAGGGTCCAGGTCATGATTAAGACACAAAACAGAAAAATCTCTTCCATTTAGTCATGTATGATTTTCTAGTAGTGGGATTTCTGGCCTTCTGCAAAACCTGAAGTATGTCCTCAGAAATTGGTGCCTGAAAGGAATTAAAACCCCATCACCCAAAGTGTCAGTTGAAAGGAAGAGAAGTTAGGGTAAATGAGAGATCCCTTTGTCTTGTGTGAGAAGATCCATCCTGTGAGGTAACTTGTGATGACTGCCCCTGGCCAGATGAAATAGGAGGAGGAACCTGTGCTGTCTGGGAGAAAAAGGGAGACACCAGCAAGATTATGGGTATGTCTCACATGATCTTGAGCAGGACCTTTGGTAATGGGGGAAGAGGGGAATAGGCATACAGAAACATATACAGAAGAAAGGCATGGTGTCCACTTTTCAAGCCAAAAGACTTGGCACTCTGGAACAGAACTGGGGAGGTTGTCTGTTAAAAGGGGAAGCAGAAATCTACCCACGTACCCCACCAATGTACAATGTGCAGAAACACTTCCCTATGAAGCATCCATTCCTGAGGATTTGTCCTAGATCTGCTCAGTCTGCCACCAGTGTGTGCTCTGAAGGAATGTAAACTGCTTAAAGTACTAAGTGATGACAGCAAAAGCCCAAGCCTGAAGAGCAAACCTGCAAAGAAGGTAAGATTTTGTGCCCCCTTGCTTGTTGATGTACCACATGACTGGTAATATCTGTAAAAACTTTCATAGGACCTGGAACTCAAAGGGAGTGAAAATGCCTGGAAAGCTACAAGTACAGCCTTCATCTCATTGATGTTGATATGGTCTGTCAGTTGCTGAGGGGACCAAAGACCCTGGACTTTTAGCTTATTAGAGGAGGATCCCAGACCGCGATCAGAAGCATCCTTTTACAGCTTCGGAGAAGGGAGAGGAAACTGAAAAGGCAGACCTGGATTCAGGGAATCTGGTGAATCCACCAGTGGAGCTCAAGCTTGAGACAAAGTAATAGAGGCAACAGATACTCTGGGAGTGGCAGTGCTGGAGCGAAACAGTCTTGAGATACCACAAATTTCTTCATGCAGAGTTTAGAAAAAGGAACCATGGGAATAGTGGATGCTAAGAATCCCACACCTCAGAGAAATTCCCTTGCAGGAAGGACTGGAAGAGGAAGATGACACTGGAAAAAAGCAGTCAAAGATAAAATTCTTGGGAGGCAAGAGACAAGCCAAAATTGGAAAGGTCCAAATCCTGCAACTCAAAAATCACCTGGTCCCAGGAGGGAGTCAACACAGAACATTTAGATTGTAGATGAACCGCACATGGTGCAGAACCAGCATAGTGAAGTGGAGACTCGAGCAGGAGCTGCTGAGAAGGGGGATTGGATTAAAAGGTCATCCAAGTAGTGGAATATTTGAATTCTCTGAAGTTAGCAGAAGGTTACCACAAGGGGGAAACACTTGGTAAAGACCCCTGGAGCTGCAGAAAGACCAAAAGGCAAAGTAGAAAAAATGATAAAGCAAAGAACAGAGAAATGCAAAAACATCCTGAAGGGAGGATGAGTAGGAATATGGAGTTAGGCATCTTTCAAATCCAAAGACACCAGAAAGGCTTGAGGAAGCAACAAAGGGTAAAATGTCTGAACAGACAACATCCAGAAAGAAGAATACTGAGAAAGTACAGTTGTGTACACTTACCATAAATGTAGATGTTTGAGTATATTCACTGTTGCAGTCATTACATTTGGGTTATGCCTGCCAGGGTAGCCCTCAGTCGGCCTGAATACCAGAGGCTTAGTATTTCTGCTTTGGTTGCTGTCGCTTCAGGACAGACGTCAGGTCGTCAGTAGTATAAAGTAAGGCAGCCAAAGTCATTACATCAGTTTTTCTTGACCTGTCAGGAGCCTCAAAGTAGGAGTCAGGATACGGTGAAAGAACCCTACCAGTAGAAAGTAAATACCGAAAAATTCCTTGTAAGGATAGAGAGAGAGAAAAAAGGGGGATGGAGGGAGGGAAATCAAGACTGCAACAGTGAATACACTCAAACATCTACATTTATGGTATGTGCACACAACTGTACTATGTTTTTCGTGTTTCACTGTTGCAGTCATCACATTTGGGATGATTCCCAAAGCTGAGAAAAAGGGTGGAGGCAGTCAAGAAGATTAGGGGCAGGCTAGGATGCCTTGCAAGACTGCAGTGGCAAAGCCTGCCCTGGATTTGGAGAAGATAGGCAGGTGGTAATGCTTGGTGAAGGTGTGAAAAGATGTCCATGTTGCAGCCTCCAGGATGTCCCTGGTGGGGACTCCTCTGAAGAAAGCTGCAGAGGTGGAGGCTGCTCTAGTAGAGAGAGTCCTGACCCCCTTAGGGGGAGATTTCCCTGTGTTGTTTGTAGCAGAAATGGATGCAGTGTGCTATTCATTTGGAAATAGTTTGGATATGGCTTTGCCCTCTGCTCCTGCAGCAAAGCTGACTAACAACTGATCAGTAATTCTGAATGATTTAGTCCTGTCTAGACAGCTCTGTGCACATCTATAGAGTGCAGTATCCTTTTCCCCTTGTTTTGTAGGTTAGGGAAAAAGGTGGGCAAATGAATGGATTGGTTGAGAGCCACACTGGACACCACTTTTGGCATGAAGGATGGGTTAGTCCTGAGGGACACCCTGTTAGCATGGAAGATGATGAAGGGCTCTACAGCCATGAGTGCTTGTAGCTTGGATACTCTTCTGGCTGAAGTAATGGCCAGAAGCAAGGCCGTCTTCCAGGAGAGAAACCAACTTTGCTGAAGCTGCTGGTTCAAAGGGGGGCAGGGTGAGCTTTTCCAACACAAAGTTTAGGTCCCAAGCTAGGGTTGGTGCTCTGGGTGGCCTCAAGTTGGTAGCCCCTCTTATGAACTGTTTGATGAGAGGGTGAGAGAAAAGTGGGTGCTCAGTATTGAAATGAGCAGAGGCATGAATTTTAATAGAGGAAAAGGAGAGATCACTGTGTAGCAGGTCAGCTAGGTAATCCAAGATGAGAGGGTGGGAGGGCTGTGCCATATTGGCTCCCTTAGCCTGGATCCAGGTGCAGAACTTTTTCCATATGTCAGCATAAGACTTTCTAGTGCTAGAGAGTCTGGTCTCACGTATAACATCTAGAACCGGTTTACTGAGATTGGCAGCTTGTAAAGAGGTCAGGGAATAAGCCAGGCTGCCAAACTGAGGGTCTGCAATTGGGGATGCATGAATTCTCCTCCTCTCTGGGTCAGGAGGGTTGGGATCTGAGGGAAATGTCATGATGGCAGATGGGACAGGCTGTGCAGCAGTGGGTACCAATGCTGGCAAGGCCAGTCTGGAGCAATCAAAATTGTGCTCGGTTTTTCCTCCCTTATTTTGGGCAGTACCCTGGTAATGAGAGGTAGGTTCATAGTTTAGTACTAAGCTAACTGCCCTTGCGAGCCATTTTAAGCCTAGCCAGTTATCCCTTGTGAGACCCTCCCAAATGGGGGGAAATGCATAGACCGAGAGGTTGACCAACGGGAAGGATAGGGCATCCACTTTCCAGGCCCTGTAGTGAGGCTCCCTGGTGCAAAACTTGCTGAGCTGATGGTTGGAGTGAGAAACAAAGATGTCGACCTTCGAGGTTCCCCATTTCTGAGTTATTAGGGTGAAGGTTGTTTGGTCTAGCTGTCACTCGTGTGGGTCTAGATTTCTGCTTAAGTTGTCTGCCAGAGAGTTGAGAGAGCCTGGCAGGAATTGTGCTAACAAGTGTAGGGTCATGACGAGCCTGCACAGAGGGTAGGAGTGAGTCCTTCCCTTCTTGTTGATATACCACATGACAGCGGTGTCTGTTTTGATTAGTAGAGCCCTTGGGGAGAGAAGGGGCCTGAAAGCTGTCAATGTGTGCTGGACAGCCAACATCTCTTTTTGGTTAAAGTGTAGATGTATTTGATGTGGGCTCCATTGGCCCTGTATGCACCTGCCATCCAGGCATAGTCTGATGCATCTGTGGTGAGGGTCTGGGCGGCGTGGGATGGTGAGAAGGGTAGTCCCATGTTGTGGTAGCATGCTGCTGCCCACCAAAGAAAATCTTTCCTTAGGCAAGGTATCACTGGTATAAGAGTTTCCAGGTCTTGAGAGAGTGTTGACACCAAAGGCTTTTTAGGTACCACTGAAGTTTCGTCATATGCAGTCTAGCATATGGAATGAGTAGAATACAAGATGACATGAACCCCAGAGCTTGCAGGATTTTCCTTGCGGATAACTGGGGTCTGGGTGGCTAGTTAAGAGAAATAGGCTGTCAGGTAAGTTTGCTTTCCTGGTGTAAGGAATGCCATCTGGGATGCGGTGTCCAGGCTTTCTCCCAGGAATATAATCTTTTGGGTGGGTACTAGTTTGGATTTCTTTTCATTGACAGTGTACCCTAGGGAGGTCAGTAGGGACTTTACAAAGGCCATGTGCTTGAGGAGCTTTTGCTGACTGCCTGCCTGAATTAGGCAGTCTAAGTATGGGCAAATTTGAATATTTCTGTGTCTGCAAAAGCAATGGGGGGGGGAACCAGACATTTTGTGAAAACTCTGGGAGCAGTAGATAAGCCAAAGGGAAGAGCAGAGAACTGAAATTGCAGAGATCCTGCCCTGAAGCATAGATATTTCCTGCATGATTCCCTGATTGGGATGTTGAGGTAGGCCGCTTTTAGGTCTAGGGTGGCTAGCCAAGCATTCTTGGAGAGCATAGGTAGTAGTTGCTGGAGGATGAGCATTCTGAATTTTGGTATCACCAGAAAGGTGTTTAGAACGGATTGATAGAGGATGAGTTGCCATGTGCCCTCTTTTCTGGGCACCAGGAAGAGCCTGGAGTAGAAACCTGGGCCTATCTGTTCTGCAGGAACGTGCTCTATTGCCCTCAGAGAGCAGGGAAAGGACTTGCTTTTTGGCCTCTGCCCACTGGTTTGGAGGAGGATCTGGGAACCCTTTTGGAGTTGGTAGTGTGTGGAAAGAAAATTTGTATCCCTGGGACACTATGTCGAGGACCCAGCGGTCACTGGTAATGGTGGCCCAGGTGCTTGCGTGGAAGGAGAGTTTTCCTCCTAGGGGCAAGTGCAGGTGGGCAGAGGGATGGGGTGGTAGTGGAGAGTCATTGTGAGTTCTTACCATGAGGGGGTAGCTTTGCACTCCCTGGTTTTGAAGTGGAGGAACTCCATTGCTTTGATCTCTGCATTCCCTGTGGCTGTTGTCTGGGGCGTCTGGGATGAATTGACCTGGAGGGGGTAGGAAAAAAACAGTGCTTGGAGGGGCAATGCCTACTGAACCTGGGTGGCTGGACCTGCAGGAAATAACTGTCTGCAAAGATTTAGCTTTTTCTTCCTTCTTTTTTAAGACCTCCTCTGCTTTGGTGCCAAATAAGTTGTCCTTGTGCAAGGGTGCATCCAATAATTTAGAATTGACATGGTCTGGAAAGGGCTGTTCCTTAAGCCAAGCAAGCCTTCTAAGGACAGAACCAGGGACTGCTGCCCTGCAAGATGCTTCTAGGGCGTCAAAACCACAGTGTAAGGTGTGCTTAGTTACTTGACTTGCAGAATGCATTAACTCTTATAATTCTGTTTTCTGCACAAGCAGAAAAAGATATTTTTTTGTTTGAGGAGTTCCACGGTATGTTGCTGCAATTGTAGTATATGGAACTGACAATTTAGTGCTCGAATCGCAAGAGTAGCAGAGGTGTATACTTTTTTACCCCATCTGTCTAATGCCCGGGAATCCCTATCTGAGGGGGTGGGATTCTTAGCAGAAGTTGCTTTAATTCCTTTAGGCCTTTGAGAAATTACCTCAGGGGCAGCAGTAGGATTTTTGAAAAGAAATTTGTGCAAGTCAGGGACTCTAATACCAGTCAGGTTTCCTGGGGAGCAGGAGTGTGTGTCAGGAGTCAAACTAGATTCCATGAAAACATCATCCACAACATCCAACACAGGAGGAATGGCCAAGGGTCTGTGCTGCAAAGATCTAAGAATTGTCCACAGGAAGTAAAACAAGCACAGTTAATGGGGTAAAGTGCCTCTGATATAAAACCTTCAAATTCCAAAGAAAAACCAGAGGCAATACCATACAAAGCAAATGAGACCTTTATTAAATTAACTCAAAAATATACAGAACGTAGCAAGTGCTTTCGCATTACTGTGAACACTTCTTCAGACTTGATTAATAAAACAGATTCTGTTTAAATATATCCAGATAGTTATGATGAAGAGCTCTTCAGCCAGTCAAATGTCTAACTCAATAGACTTAACTGCCTAATTAATGAAATACTATAGTGCTTTAAACTAAACAAAATGCCTAAATAAATTATTATAAATAGTATTGGTTAGCTGCCATATGAAGCATCTACATGATGGTTCTAGTATAAATACATTATAAAATCCCATATTTGATTAAAACCATCAGTTTTGGCTAAAACTATAATTTGTAAAAACATGCTTTAAATCGTCACTAAGTGGCAGTATAAACCCATAACAAAATATAAAATGCTGAAAAGCATATAAAACACTCTATTAAATGCTTTAATATTAAAATAACTACGCACAGTACTGATCAATGTCCATATAGAACTTCTGTATAAAAAGTCAAAAAAATACATGAAAAAGTACATTATAGAAAAAGAAGTTATGTACCTACCATAACGTTCCATGTTAGTTGTCTTCTTCTCACCTTCTTTCTTGCTGGTTGGGTTCGGAGCATCTTCAATAACTCGAGAGCTGTTTACTGGCTCGAGGCTACCCCATATCCCATGATGCCTGGTGCTAGCTACCCAGATCTCGTTTGAAAAAGCTATTCCAGACATATTTAAGGAAAAATTCTGCCCTAGTAGCCCCTTGGACCTAACTATGAAGATATCTAAGCAGAAAGGACAACCAGAGAAGGTTCAGCCAATGAAATCTGAATAAGGGAGCTCCTCTCGATCCACTAGGATAGGGGGATGGAGGGTGGGATGCAAGAAAGAAGGCGAGAAGACAATTAACATGGAAAGTTATGGTAGATACATAACTTCTTTATGTTAAGTTGTCTATCTCGCCTTCATTCTTTCTGGTTGGGACAGCGTCCCTAGCACCTACTATCCTGGGTGGCTCAATGGAACAGACTCTTCAGAACAGTGGAACCAAAATCAGCCCTGTTCCTGCAAGCAATGTCTAATTTGTAATGAGAAATGAAGGTATGTGGGTTAGCCCACGTAGCAGCTGCACAGACAGACTCCATGGGCAACCGAGATTAGAAGGCCACCGAGGTAGCCAATGCCCTAGTAGAGTGGCCTTTAGGTTTGGTAGATAATTTGTTGTTTCTCAGTTGGTAAATGAATGAAATAATGTGAGACAACCATCTAGATAATGTTACCTTTGAGACCGGAAGGCCCTGTCTGCCCACAGCATAGGAAAGGAAGAGCTGGTCCGACTTTCTGATGTCCTTTGTCCTATGCAAATAAAAATGCAGCTGTCTGCGAACATCCAACTGGTGCAATTTATATTCTGCGTTATTGGTGTGATTAGGAAAGAACACAGGAAGGTCTATGGACTGATTCAAATTATTTTGTGTACAGACCTCAGGAAGGAAGGAAGGATTGGTCCATAGAGCGACCCTATCGTTATGGAAAACTAAGTATGGGGGACAAATACATAGAGCCTGAAGCTCTGAAACACGTCTGGCAGAAGTAATGGCTGCCAGAAAGAGAGTCTTCCAGGATAAAAACTTAATGGAGCAAGATGCTGTAGGTTCAAAAGGTGGCAAGATTAGGGAAGCTAGCACCAAATTTAAATCCTACGGAGGTGGGGGATCCCTCACTGGGGGCCTGAGCAGAGTGGTTCCTTTGAGGAAGGCTTTACACAGCTTGTGAGACATGATGTTATTACAAGACAACTCAATGTGAAAATTCAAAATGGCAGCTAACTGAACCCTGATTGTAGCAGAAGCGGAACCATAATGAAAGAGTTCCGCTAAAAATTCCAGAATCTCGTGGACAGGTGCTGAAAAGGGATCTATATTCTTAGCCTCTGCCCAGCAAGAAAAACATTTCCACTTGCTAGCGTAAGTTTTCCTAGTTGTGGATTTGTGCGATGAGATAATTTCCGCACAGAGGAGGAAATATTAGGAAGCCTGGCTAAGGTTGGAAATGGCGCAACCAAGCTGTGAGCTGGAGTGTTTGAAGGGATCGATGCAGTCTGCCCGATTGTTGAATCAGTAGATCTGGAATAGGATCCAGAATCCAAGGCTGCTTGAGAAGATAATGATGCAGGAATGGGAACCATATCTGTCGAGACCAGTAAGGGGCAATGAGGATCATTTTGCAACCCAACGCAGTTGCTCTCTGTATGAATTTGGGTATTACGGGAAACGGAGGAAAGGCGTAAAGAAGTCCCTGAGGCCAATCGTGGACTACAGCGTCTCTGGGGGAGTGTCCTGGAAGTGAAAGAAGGGAGAAGAAATTGCTGCACTTGCAGTTGAAAGGTGTGGCGAACAGGTCACAACAAGGCTGACCCCACTTGTGAAAGATTTGTTCCGCAATTACCCGATTCAGAGACCACTCGTGAGGCATGAGAATTGCTCTGCTGAGCTTGTCTGCAATGACGTTGGAACTCCCAGGGATGTGCATTGCAATCAGAAAATGTTGGGAAGAGATCGCCCACTGCCAGAGTCCGAGTGCTTCTCGACATAGAGGATAGGATCTGGTTCCGCCCTGCTTGCTGATGTACCACACCACTGACATATTGTCCGTTTGAATTGCAATGGTCCCCAGAGGGAGAGAGTCCTGAAGGGCTTGCAACGCTGAAAGCACAGCTCTCATTTCCTAGACATTTATATGCAAATGGTACTCGTGAGGCTGCCAGGTGCCTTGGACTGTCCTGCCCTGATAATGCCCCCGCCCCACCCTATCAGGGAGGCATCCGTGGTCACTGTGGGGACTGGAGGGGATGGCACAAATGGTCTGCCCTGGGACACTGATGGGGAGACCATCCACCAAGCGAGGTGCTTCTTGCATGCTTCTGTGATCATAATCTTATGAGACATGGGAAGCTGTTGGAAGGACCACTGTGTGAATAGGAGCCACTGGAGGATTCTCATGTGAAAGCGGGCCAGGGGGACAAGAAGAATTGCTGATGCCATGGAACCCAGTGTTCAGAGGATGAACCTGACAAATCGTTTTGCATGTTAATAAAATCTATACTTGTTGGCGAATTAGTGATACCCTGTCCGGTGGAAGGTTCGCAAACATGTTTCTGGTATTTAGATTTGCGCCTATATAAGTGATATGCTGACAGGGAAACAATGCAGATTTTTCAAAACTTATTGCGATACCTAGTCTGGAGCAAGTTTTGATAGTGTAATCCCTGGCTTGCAGGAGGTGATGCCTGGTGGAAGCAGTGAGGAGCCAGTCGTCTAGATATGGAAACACCTGGAATCCCTGACGTCTCAGGTGAGCCGTAACCACTGCCATGCATTTGGTGAAGACCCTGGGGGCTGTGGTGAGACCGAAGGGCAGAGCTCTGAACTGATAATGACTGGCTCCCAGCCGGAAGCGAAGGAATCTTCTGGAGCGCCTGTGCATTTTGATGTGGTAGTATGCATCCTGAAGATCTATAGAGCACATCCAATTGCCCTGACCCAGGAAGGGTAAAATTGACTGTAATGTGACCATCCGAAACTTTGTTTAGTCTGCTGAGATCCAAAATGGGTCTCCAGTCCCCTGTCTTTTTTGGTACCAAAAAGAACCTCGAGTAAGTTCCGGATCCGATCTGGTCTGCTGGGATTCCTGGATGACCCTTTTGTGCAGCAGCTTTGAAATTTCTTTGGCTGCTTGGTCCCTTAGATTGGGTGGTACATCTGGAAGGGATTTGTTTGATGATAACAGGGGTTGAGCAAAGGGAATTCTGTAACCTCCGGATATGACTGACTGTACCCACTTGCCTTGAGTTAGATTCTGCCAGGCTTTGGGGTGCAGCGAAAGTCCTCCCCCGACTGCCGCCAGAGGAGGGCAGCCGGGCAACCCTTCAGGGATGCTGAAAGGGCTTCTCAGAGAAGGATTCTCTGCTGCCCTGGTTCTGGGGACCCCCCCTGCCCAGAGGGCAGCATCTGTTACTGTTCCCTCCTCTGCCCCTGGAGGGGAACTCACCACGTGTGTCAGGCAATGCTCCCTGGGACTTACGGAACCACATTTTTCCACTCTTCTGACCCTTGGGGTATGGTCTGGAAGGAGTGGAAAAACGGACTCCCATGGCAGAGAGAGTCTTGCCTTCCTGTTCATACCTGGTTAGTGTGCCCTTCACCTGTGGTCCAAAGAGCGCGGAGCCATCAAAGGGGGTATTGGTGAAAGACGCTCTGAAGGGTTCCGCAAAATTACATAGCCACATCCATGCGTGCCTCCTAAAGGCGACACCTGTGCCTGTGGCTCTACTCGCACCATTGGCTGCATAAGAAATGAGCCTCATGGAGGAGTTAACTGAATTCAGAGTCGCCAGCTGGGAGGCCATCTTAGCTTGAGCCCCCACAGCTGATGGATCTTGGAGGGCATCTCCAAGCTCTTTAAGGAGATCCCTCTGAAGGCGGGTGAAATGGCACAAACAATTCAGAGACTTCATCGAGAAGGTAGCTGAAGCAAACATTCGCTTACCATATCTGTCCATAGTCCTAGACTCCTTAAGAGGATGGACAGATGACGAAGTTTCTGCCAACTCCTTCTTTGTGGCTGCTGCTACCACCATGGCATCAACAGGTATGCCCTTAGATAAAAACTGTGTGTCTTGAGGTGCAGTTATAAATTTAGCAGGTCTCCTGGGGGTTGGTTCCACTGTGTCTGGAGCTGACCACGCTTTCCGAGCCACCATAGACATAAGTGGGTCGAAAGGCGGAGACGCCCAGGAGGGGGAGGGTCGGGAACCAAATGCATCCAGAAATACAGACTCATCCTCGGAAGGGGCTAGGGTACTCCAGTTCCCCCTCTGCTTAAGGATTTCATGGATGTCTGAAAAGGACACATCTTCAGAGGGGGATCTCGGGGACCCTTCCGAATCCTCCAAGTCGGTATCTGATGTGACAGACTCAGGGAAGTCAACGTGCTTCCTCTTGCATTTCCTCTAATGAAGTGGCTCTTCTGAGTGATCAGGGGGGGCCTCGGAAGAGGAAGAAACACCCAAAGGGGTGCCCTGGAGTGCTGGTTCCCCATGGTTGGGGTCAGGAGGAGGGTCAGAGACAGGCACCATAGGGGGAAGTGCTGATGGGGTTGATCGTGGGACTGGCTCAGAGGCCAGTACATTCACGACCTCGAAGGCGTCCCTGCCCGGATGCAGAGAAGACTCCTGTTCCGAAGAAATCTGAATCCCTCTCCGCACCGAGGAGGACGGCTCCAAAGCCGATGTAGGAGCCAAGCTCACCTGCGCCGAAGCTCCGAGAGGGAGAGCGGGGTCGGACAAGGGTCCGATACCATTCGCCCCCTCGGAGCAGACGAGGGAGTCTCGGTGCCCAGATCCCTCCAAGGACGGGACCAAGGATGGGATCGGAGCCGACGACGGAACCAAAGGAGGAGGTATCTGAGCCGACGGTTCCACGACTCGAACCCCAACGAACTCCAGCTCCGAACTCAAGGGAGGAGTCTGAGGAGGAATATTTTCAGAAGTGGACGAAGCCGACACCTGATGAGGGGGGCTGGACAGCATTTTTGCTAGGGCCTGCGATTTCAGCAACCTGCTGACCACTCTCTCCAAATCATGATCTGAAAGTCTGGAGGACCAAGAGGAGTGAGATGACTTATGACTACGCTCCGAATGGAGCAGAGGTGACCGTGGAGCAGAGCGTATCGACTCCAAGGAGGGAGACCTAGATCTTTTTCGACTCACGGACGGCTCCGAAGTTCGTGTTGGAGCAGACTTTGAGGGAGGCACATTGGCTCCAGCCGGAGCCGAGGCGGATGGTGCTGCTTCACCCAACGACAGCTCAAAACACTGAGCCGAAGACTTGGATGACTTGGAGGATTTTGCAGGCTGAGCCTTAGCCGGTGAATCCTGTGGCTTAAGCAAACCCCAAAGGATTAACTTATTTTTGCGCTCCTGCAGGACCCTTGGGATGAAAGCATGACAGACCGAACAAAAGTCCTGCAGGTGCACCGCGCCCTGACAGTAGACACAAGAATTGTGCCCATCTGTCAGAGACAACTTCCGACAGCATGAGTCACACTTCTCGAATCCGGACACTTCAGTATCCTTGGACATGTTACCACACACACACCAAGGAGAAAAAACGCACACACACAAGCCCAAAAAACAAATTAGCAGGTATAACTAGCTAAACTATACAACTAACCCACACTAACACAAAACTAAGTAAGTCTACTACTATTGACACTAGCTCGATCTATATTATATATATATATATATATATATATATATATATATATATATATATATATATATATATATATATATATATATATGTATATATATATATATATATATATATATATATATATATATATATATATATTTTTTTACAACTAGAATAAAACGAAAAAGGGTTAGCCTCTAACTTAAACGGCTACCACTAAAGGAAGGGAGGGGGGAGGGGTGGGGAAAACTCAGTAAGTAAAACAAGTTTTCAAGAAAAACAAGAGGGATAAAAGCTATCTAGGGAATCTAGCTTGGGGAATAGAACAACTAAGTAATTAGGTACACTATAAAGAAAAAATTTTAGTAAAAATGCAAAAAGTATACAAGCCTGAGTCAGTAAGACAACCTCGCAGTCTGAAGCGGCAAACGAGATCTGGGTAGCTAGTGCCAGGCATCATAGGATATGGGGTAGCCTCGAGCCAGTAAACAGCTCTCGAGCTATTGAAGATGGCCGAGTCGGAGCTGAGGATCGGCTCCGAACCCAACCAGCAAGAATAAAGGCGAGATAGACAACTTAACATAATACATTACAAAACCCCACAATAAATCCACATATGCAGCAAAGATAAAAATATATAAAAAATATAGACATGTAAATGTATCAAAGTCCAATGATATCGAAGTGTCACAGGAAAGCGATATAAACTCAATGCTAAATGCAATATATATAAAAAAAACAAGTAGAACATGGACGAATTACATTCAACTAATAGGAACATAGCTGTACATATCTATTGCCTGTTTAATAAAAATTGATGCATGACTATCAACAAATTATTTTATATATACGTATATAAATAAAAAGACAGTTCCTAAAGCTTTTAGAGCGAAAAGTGGTCTTTTTCGACTCGCGGACGGCTCCGAAGTTCGTGTAAAGGAATGTTAGTCTAAAAAAAACACAAACATATAAATATATAAATAAACATATGCTGAACTAATAAAATAAACATACGGAAAAAACTTGTAAAATAATATAAACAAGGTGAACCATACAACTGGATACACGAACACCTTTAATACAAAATTTAACATCCACGTTCACTGAGCGCTTTCACCCATAAGCATCATGGGTTTCATCAGAGTAATGTTACAAATGCAGCAGCTACTTTTATACCAATAATTGCCCAATCAAAATAGTGTAATTTAATTGCTTAATTGATTATTCGATCAAAATAAATAATTAACTAACTATAATATATATTGTAATAAAAACATTGACATTAAAAAGTATATAATAGTTCTTATATAACTAGTCTCTTAATAAATTAGTATTATAATGTAAAAACTCTAGTAAATATATAAATAACAATAAATACATTCAAAAATTAATGATGAACAAATAATTTAAATATTATATGATTTAAGCTTCAATTAAGAGGTAGTTGAGATATGCTCATTAATACCTGGCTTGTTACATGCATCTAGTCTCAACTGCCACAAACATTCTTTTAACTCTAATAATGTATTAGCATCACCTTCATTACTGTTAATTTGAGGTATCCTATCAATCACAAAAAACAAAAACCTTTTAAAACTTGTACATTTTGTACTGTGCATATATAGTGAACTAGTATTCTTCTTATTTCTAATGTCCCTGTCATGTTCTGCAATTCTGTCCTTTAACTTTCTAATAGTTTTATCTATATAGAAGGCTGGACATGACAAGCATGTTGCTATATAAACTGGTTTGGTGTTGCAGTTAACATACC
Organism: Protopterus annectens; assembly: GCF_019279795.1. Lineage (NCBI taxonomy): Eukaryota > Metazoa > Chordata > Ceratodontiformes > Protopteridae > Protopterus > Protopterus annectens. The sequence goes on from NC_056739.1 coordinate 350,646,961, forward strand.
CTGGACATCCAATAGTTCGACTGTGGTCTTTAATACTAACATAAGGTCCATCATTAATAAATCTACAACCTCGACAATTAAATTACACTATTTTGATTGGGCAATTATTGGTATAAAAGTAGCTGCTGCATTTGTAACATTACTCTGATGAAACCCATGATGCTTATGGGTGAAAGCGCTCAGTGAACGTTAAATTTTGTATTAAAGGTGTTCGTGTATCCAGTTGTATGGTTCACCTTGTTTATTTTATATGCTGAACTAAACCTAAACATTTCATTTGCCAAATTTAGTAAATCCCTAAAAGTATCACTAATGAAAATGAACTTCATAAACCATGATTTAATGGATAAAAGGTCTGTCTGCCAGGAGAGGTTTCAGAGAGATTTTCTCATTTAGGCCATAGGCTTTGTCAGCTTATAACTTCAGGATCCATTTATTTTCTTGCTTTTCTGTATAATTCCTAATATTCCCTAACCCGATGGTTTTACTAATCAATTCTATGGCTAGGAAGACAAACCTATGGGTCAGATCATTACTAATTACATGCTTAGCTAAGGCATTTCTATCATCTTTTTGAATAGCATATAAATGTTCTCTAACCCTTTCACGTAGGGTCTTATTGGTCTTGCCTATAAAGAAAGAAGTGCATTTCTGACATCTGGCTAAATGTATTAAATCACGGGATTTGCAGTCTGCATAATGATAAAATGTGTAATTGTTGCCTGTATCTGGATGTCTAAAAATATCATTTGCCATGTAAGGACACTGGTTACAGTTCTTGCATGCAAATGTTCCTTTCCTATCACATTGTACTCTAGTTGTTTTTTTTTTCTTTTTGTAGCATAAAAAGAAGTTATGTACTCACCATAACGTTCCATCTGAGTAGTTCTACTTCATTTGTCTTCAACCTGTGGGATACCGGATCCGGCAATTTCACTAGCATCTGCTCTGAGCTCCAAGCTTTTCCCCTTACCCATAACGCACCTCCACTACCTTCCAACCCTCAGATCGAGTTTGCTGACCCTTATACTGATAACTCGCCCTGAAAAATACTTTATGACCAACAAGTGCAGCCCGCAAGCTGTTCATATGACAAGGTCAGGGGGAAGGAGGGAGGGATAGTTGAAGACAAAGTAGAACTACTCAGATGGAACGTTATGGTGAGTACATAACTTCTTTATTTGAAGTAGTTTACTTCATTTGGCCTTCAACCTGTGGGACAGAGTCCCCAGCTACAAAACTCCTGGGTGGCCCTCATGGAAGGATATTCTTGAGCACCATGGAACCAAAGGATGCTCTCTTTCTAGAAGTCAAATCCAATTTGTAGTGAGAAATAAAGGTATGAGATGAGGACCAAGTAGCTGCAGAACACATATCATCCAATGAGACTCTAGACCAAAAGGCCGCAGAAGTAGCCATGGGCCTAGTGGAATGAGCTTTCACCTGACCTGGAGGAGATGTACCTTTATCCTTACAGACCTGAAGGATGCATGAGGAAATCCACCTAGCAATAGTGACCTTGGAGATAGGTTTACCCAAAAAAAGTTTAAAGAAGGACACAAAAGTACAGTTGTGTACACTTACCATAAATGTAGATGTTAGAGTATATTCACTGCTGCAGTCATTACATTTGGGTAATCTGCTAGCAGGTTGCCCTCAGTCGGCCTGAATTCCAAAGTCTTGGGTCCTGCGTCAGTTGCCGTCTCCTCTTCCATGACGTCAGGTCATCAGGGGTATAAAACAGGCAGCCGATGCCATTACCTTTAGTTTTTCTTGCCCCAGATGTCAGGTGCCCTCCAAATGGGTAGCAAAAATATATATATAAACTATATACACATGCAACAATATAAAACTTTACCTTCATCTACATGCAAATAAACCACAAAGGCTGTAGAAAATAGTGAAGGAAAGAGAAACTCCAGAATAAAAAGGGGGATGGCGGGTGGGTAACATGGACTTAATCAGTGAATACACTTGAACATCTACATTTATGGTAAGTGTACACAACTGTACTATGTTCTTTGTGTTTCACTGTTGCAGTCATTACATTTGGGTAGAATCCCAAAGCTATGGATGGGAGGCTGCAGCTAAACTGCATTAGGGGCGGCTATAAGGCCCTGCAGAACTGCAGTGGCAAAGCCTGCCCTGGACTTAGAGTAGAGAGGCAAATTGTAATGCTTTGTAAAGGTGTGAACAGAACTCCAAGTAGCAGCCTCTAGAATGCCTTGGGTTGGTACCCCTCTGAGAAAGGCTGCTGATGTTGCTGCAGCCCCAGTGGAATGAGACCTAATGCCCTTGGGCACCGGTTTACCATAGTGTAAGCAGCAGAAATGAATGCAGTGGCTTATCCACTTTGAAATAGTCTGCTTTGAAATAGCCTTTCCGTCTGATCCTGCAGCAAATGCCACTAGTAGCTGCTCAGTTTTTCTTAGAGCTTTAGTCCTGCTCAAGTAGAATCTTAGTTGTCTGTGTACATCCAAGGAATGCAGAATCCGCTCCCCCTTGTTCTGCTGATTTGGGTAAAAAGTTTGCAGATGAATAGTTTGGTTAAGAGCCACACTGGAAACCAGCTTAGCCATAAAGGAAGGATTGGTCCTGAGGGACACCCTGTCTGGGTAAAATATGATAAAAGGCTCCACATCCATGAGGGCCTGTAGCTCTGAAACCCTTCTTGCTGAAGTAATTGCCAGGAGCAAAGCTGTTTTCCATAAGAACTTTAGATCTGCAGTAGCAGCTGGTTCAAATGGGGGCAGGGCTAGCTTTTTCAACACATAATTGAGGTCCAGTGCAGGAATTGGTGATCTTCAGGGAGGCCGTAAATTTTTGGCCTCACTAAGATACTGCTTTAGCAAAGGATGAGAAAAGATTGGTGGCTCTGTGTTGTAATGAGTCAAGATGGCAGAGGCATGGATTTTTATTGATGAAGAAGATAGGCCTTTGTCAAGCATCTCAGTCAAGTATTGTACAATCTGAGGAATATTTGGCTCTGCTGTGTCAGTTCCTTGTGCTTGGTTCCAAGCACAGAATCTCTCCCATTTATCAGCATAAGATTTTCTAGTACTAGGCCTTCTGGCTTCCAAAATAACATCCATCACAGATTTACTGAGCGGAGTTGTTTGAATAACTATATGATCAGCCATGCTGCCAGGTTCAGTGTTTGGAGGATCTGATCGTTTTGCTGAGACAGTAAGTGAGGTATTTGAGGCAAGTACCAAGCTGGGAATCAAGACATATTTTCCTTAGGATTGGGTACCAGTATTCTGGGGCCAGTCCGGGGCAATTAGTATCATCCTTGGTTTTTCTTATCTGACCTTTAGTAGGACCTTGGGAAGAAGAGGCAGAGGAGGAAAGGCGTAAATTGATAGGTTTTTCCAACTGAAGGATAGGGCATCCACTTTCCATGCTTGTCTGTGACAAGTCCTTGTGCAGAATTTGTCCAGTTGATAATTCCGAGGAGAGGCAAATAGGTCTGTCCGGGCTCCCCCATTTCTTTGTTATCATGCTGAAGACTTATAGATCTAGTTTCCACTCATGAGGGTCCATAAGGTTTCTGCTTAAGTAGTCTGCCAGAGTATTTTGCTTTCCTGGCAGGAATTGAGCTTGAAGATGTACTTGTTAAGTCAAGGCTGTATCCCACAGTGACATGGCTAGTCTGCAAAGGGGGTATGAGTGCGTGCCCCCCTGCTTGTTTATGTACCACATAACTGTGGTGTTATCCATCTTTATCAGTAGTTCTGGATGAAATAAGTACTTGAAGGCTGTCAGGGTATTTTGAACAGCTAACATCTCTTTTTGGTTGATATGCAGATGCATTTGTTTTTGGGTCCACATGCCCTGAATGCATCTTCCCATCAGGTGGGCCTCCCATGCATAACCTGATGTGTCTGTTGTTAAGGTTTGGCTGGCAGGGGGTAGAGTGAAAGCCCGTCCCATGTTTTGGTGACATGCCTTTGCCCACCACAGAAACTCCTGTTGGAGACAGGGAATGAGAGGAATCATTGTTTCCAGACTGTGACAATGTTGACTCCATAAACTTTTTAGGTACCACTGTAGTTTCCTCATATGCAGTCTTGCATATGGAATCAGTAGAATGCAGGATGCCATGAACCCCAAAGCCTGCAGAGTTTGCCTTGCAGATAACTGGGTTTTTGTTGCCATCAGTTTGAAGTAAGTAGTCAGTTGCCTTTGTCTGGCGTGAGAAAAGCCATCTGGGCAGTTGCATTCAAGCTTGCACCCAGGAATGTTATCTTTTGAGAGGGTACCAGTTGTGATTTATTTTCCTTTATTGTGTACCCTAGGCATGTTAGAAGCCTTTTCACAAACGCCAGATGCTGAAGAAGAATGTCCTTGTTCTCTGCTTGAATAAGACAGTCATCCAAGTAAGGATAGATTTGTATACCTCTTTGCCTGCAAAATGCAATTACTAGTGCCAGGCACTTGTAAAGACCCTGGGCGCAGTAGATAAGCCAAAGGGCAGTGCAGAGAATTGGTAATGCATAAAGCTAGCCTTGAAACAGAGGTATCTTCTGCATGATTCCCTTATTGGGATATGCAGGTATGCCTCTTTTTAAGTCGGTCAACCAGCCAAGCGTTCTTGCCCAGCATGGGCAGAAACTCCTGCAAAGTTAGCATTTTTAATTTTGGAATGTCCCAGTAGTGTTCAAAATTGATAAATCCAGTATTGGGCGCCAGGCCTCGACTTTTCTGGGTACCAAGAACAGTCTTGAATAAAACCCTTTTCCTTTTTCCTGTTCTGGTACTGGCTGAATAGCCCCCATATCCATGAGTGACGTAACTTGTTTCTGTGCCTCTGCCCATTGATTTTTTGGGATAAGTGCTTGGTGATGGCAGAGGGAAGTCATTGAGACTGCTTACTGTAGGGTTGAGCTTTATTTCCTCCAGATTTGGAGGTAGAAGCACCCCATTGCTTTGACCTGTAAGAATCCTGTGACTGGTATCTAGAACCTTTAGGGCACCTGGATTTGCCCCGCTGAGCTTTGTCGTACGCAGGAAAGGACCAATTTTTTGTAGGCCAGTGTCTACTGAATCTTGGTGGCTGCACTTGTAAGAAGTCTTTTACATTTTGCATAGACTTAGCTTTGTCTTCCATTTTCTTTAAAACCTCTTCTGCCTTAACACCAAACAGAGTATCATGCTGTAAAGGCGCATCCAGCAACTTAGCTTTAACATGATCAGGCAAATTTTGCTCTTTTAGCCAGGCATGCCTCCTAATCACAGATCCAGTAACTGCGTCCCTGCAGGAGGCCTCTAAGGAATCAAAACCACACTACAAAGTACGCTTTCCAACTTGTTCTGCTGCATGCAATAATTCCTGCAATTCTTTACTTTCTGCACATTTAGAAATCAACATTTTCTGTTTCAGTAATCCCATAACAGGTTGTTGATACTTGAGCATAAGAAACTGGCAGGTTAGGCCCTAACTGCCAAGGTTGCAGATGTATAAACCTTCTTTCCCCATCTATCCAGTGCCCTAGAATCTCTGTCAGAGGGGGTAGGAGTTTTTGCTGCTGAGGCCTTAACACCTTTCAGGGTTAGCAGCAGGGTTTCTAAATAAAAATTTGTGAGAGTCGGGAACCCTGTAATATCTGTCTGGCTTGCTAGGAGCCGAAGGTAAGGAGTCTGGAGTTAAGCTAGACTCCGAAAACACATCATCCACAATGTCTAAAACAGGAGGTATGGCTAAAGGCCTATGCTGAGGGAGAAGGAAATCCCTGAGCCTCTTTTTTGATTCTCAGAAGTCTTGACTCTCCCAGTGAAAATGCTCCCTCAAAGTATGCAAGGTTTCTCCAAAGGAATAATCTTCAGGAGGAGATGCAAATGGGACAGATTCCTCTGCATCAGAATCCTCATACGGTGGTATAGAAAATTCCTGATCAGAAAAAATAGAAACCCGATCTAAAGATTCATGATCAGTGTTGTCTTGCCTAGGCTTCTTATCAGGAGGGGGTTGGGAACCCCTGGTCAAGGTAATTAGGTCTTCAGCCATTTTGATAATTTGCTAATTGGGCAGTGAGGCCTGTGCACGTGGCTCATGCATCATTTTTTTAGCTTTAGAAGTTGCTTTTGTCTTTGATTTTGAAGCGGACATCTGTTTTATATAAAAATGCCATGGCCTGAAAACACCCTCAGAAGCCAGTGCCTGCTCAGCGGCTCCGGACCCATCCGAGGTAAAGACATCGCGGGTACAATACTTTGAGAATCTCGCGGTGTGCCGGACTCCGCATGGATCTCGGTAGAGGCCTGCGATGTGCAAGTAGAGGGTATCAGGGGCTGAGAAAGTGCCTCACTGAGTGCCGGCGAACCGGCGACTGGCTTAGGAAAAGCTTCGTTGTCGGTTTTGGACCACAACGGTCTGTCTCTATCCTTTTCTTTGCGTTTTTTGTGAACTCCGGTAGCTGGATTGCTATCCGGTGACATTTCAAGACAGTTAAATCTGTTTCCAAAATATTTTGAAGCAAAGCTATACCGACGCTTAATAGTGCGTTGGTTAAATCTAGCACAAAACCGACAGTTAGGCACGTTATGATCAGGTCCTAGGCAAGGAATACAGTATAAATGGAAATCCTTATGAGGTATTTGCTTCCCACAAGTAATACAATTATTAACTTTTACTGACATTGGTATGGAGCAAGAAAAAGTTTCCCCAACGGGGTATTTGGCTTTAGTGAAGACTTCGGTTCTGAAACTCGATTTGAAAATTTCAGGAGTCGGCCGACTGGAACTTGCAAACTGCTTCTGAGCACCGCGCGGCAAGCACGTCTACAGAAAATGGCGTTGGCTGACTGTTTTATACCCCCTGATGTCATGGAAGAGGAGACAGCAACCGACGCAGGACCCAAGACTTTGGAATTCAGGCCGACTGAGGGCAACCTGCCAGCAGATTACCCAAATGTAATGACTGCAACAGTGAAACACTAAGAATATCATCTGATCGGATTTACTAAAGTATTTGATCATGTCTAAATAAAATTGTAATTGTATGAACATCCAACAAGTGGAGTTTGTATTCCATTTTGTGCATAGGTGTGTACTAGGCTAATTGTCCTGGAGCCTTTACAAGCCTAGCCATAGGATTACCCTAGCATCATGCCACCCAACCTTTGTTCCCAGTGCGTCTGTCAAGCAGAGCCACTGCAGTGATCCCTAAGGTGAATTTTCTATTTCCCATCCACTCAAGATTTCTCTTGACGAGGGCCAGTGAGGCGCTCCGTTTGACATATATGGAAGGTCTATTCCATAGCATGGGCAGTTTCTGGGAACACTGTGACAGGATCCGAACCTGTGCAGAGAAACCCCAATGGATTTCTAGCCCATTGCCTTAACCACTCAGCCATGTTAGGGAAGAAGACAGGTAAATAAACAGTCTGATTGATGTTAACTTGTGATGCCACCTTACAAAGAAAGGACGGATTGGTCCGAAGGGAAACCAAAAATCATATATGGAACTCTGGTGGACAAAGCTTGCAGTTCTGAAACCCTTTTAGCAGAAGTGATAGCTACAAGGAATACAGTTTTCCAGGATAAGAATTTAAGATATGTGGTTGCAGCAGGTTCAAAAGGCAGAGCGCCAAAGCTTGAAGAACCACGGTAAGGTCCCATGGGGGAACAGGATTCCTTGATCGGGGCATGTAACAGAAAGGTCCCTTTGATAAAGGCTTTACACAGTCTGGAGGGGGCCAAGGAGGCAGAATTCTCACCCACATGAAAATGAGAGATTGCAGCCAACTGAACTTTGATAGCAGAAGAGCTTGCTCCCTGTTGAAAAATACTGGCTAGGAAATCAAGAATGGCAGAAATAGGAGTTGTGAAAGGGTCTAAACTCCTTTAAGAGGCCGAAAAAGAAAAACGTTTCCATTTGCTGCGGTAAATCTTCCTGGTTGAAGACTTAGGAGCAGCCACCAGAATAGACCTAACTGAAGAAGATAATCCAGGAGTCCTAGCAATCATGAGAACTGGAGCATCCAAGCCGTGCTTCAAACTGTCTGGGTTCAGATGAGGAACCCCTGATGGGTGTGAAATCAGATCCTGAATGGGATCCAAGATCCAAGACAGAGTCAGAAGATGAGACCAAAGGAAGGGAAACCATACCTGACAAGGCCAAAAACGGGGCAATGAGGATCACTTTGCTCCCCAGTTGATGAGCTTTCTGTAGAAACTTCAGAATAAGAGGTACTGGAGGGTAAGCATACAGAAGACCGGGAGGCCAAGCATGGACTAGAGCATCTCTGGGAGACTCCCCCGGCAGAGGGTTCAGAGCAAAAAACTTGCTGCACTGAGCGTTGGAAGGAGATGCAAAGAGATCGCAGCAAGGCTGATCCCACTCAAGGAAGATCTGCTCCGCTACTGAATGATTCAGAGACCACTTGTAAGGCATCAGAATAGTCCTACAACCTGTCCGCTAGAATGGTGGACCGTCCCGGAATGTGCATTGGTATGAGAAAGCGACAGGTGGAGATTGCCCATTCTCACACTCTCATGGCCTCGCGACAAAGGGGGGTAAGATCTGGTCCCTCCCAGTTTGTTGATGTACCAGACCACTGACATGTCTGATTGAATTGCAATGGTTCCCAAAGGAAGAAAGGCATAAAGGGCCTGCAACACCAAAAGGACCACCCTCATCTCTAGAACGTTTATGTGCAAGCTGGTCTCGACAGGGGACCACAGGCCTTGGACTGTCCTGCCCGAACAATGCCCCTCCCCACACCTGAGTTGAGAGGCGTCCGTGGTCACTGTGGCTTGGACTGGGGCTGAAACAAAGGGTCATCCATCCAAGATCTCCAGAGAGCATATCCACCACAGAATGGACTGACAGACTCGGATGAGGTGTATTGGACACGATACTGGAAGTTCCAACAAGGACCATTATACAGCTAATGTCCACTGTAGAATTCTCATATGTACCCAGGCACATGGAAGCAGCATTATGTTCGCTGCCATTGAACCCAAGGCCTTCAATACTGATTCTGCCGATGGAAGATGAGAATGGCAGATCACAGAGACATGCATCTTCAGGTTTTGTACTCTCTCCATGGTCAGGAAGATTTTGCACCATAAGGTGTCTATCCTTGCCCCAAAGTAGTCCATCACCTGGACAGGATTTAGAAGTGATTTGATGAGTCGATTGTGATCCCCAAATGCAGAGCAAGCTTTAAGAAATAATCCCTGGTTTGAGAAAGTAGATGCCTGGTGGGAGCAGTGAGGAGCCAATCGTCCAGGTACGGATAGACCTGAATCCCCTGAAGCCTCAGGTGAGCCACTACTACCGCTATCACTTTGGTGAACACCCTGGAGGCTGTGGTGAGACCAAAGGGTAGGGCTCGAAATTGGTAATGATCGACTCCTAGCTGGAAGCGGAGGAAACTCCTGGAGCTTCTGTACATCTTTATGTGACCTGGAGGTCTAACGAACATATCCAGTTGCTCTCTTGCAGGTACGGCATGATGGACTGTAGTGTGACCATCCGGAATTTTTCTTTGGCAACTGACAGGTTCAGGTTAGATAGGTACAGAATGGGCCTCAAGTCCCCTGCTTTCTTTGGCAACAAAAAGAACCTGGAGTAGAAGCTCGATCCGGATTGATCTGGGGGGGGGCAGGTTCGATGTCTCGTCTTCTTAGCAGCTTGGAAATTTCCTGTGCTGTTGCCTCCCTTTGCGTGGGTGGTGCGTCCGGTATGTTTTTGGGAGGAACCACAAAGGGGATAGAGTATCCTCTGGATATGATCTGAAGCACCCAGCGGTCTGACATTATGGACTCCCACACTGCCAGATGCAATGACAATCGTCTGACTGCCACCAGAGTAGTGCAGTCGGGCAATCTCTCAGGGTTGCTGTCTGGGTCTGTCTGAGAAAGGTTCTCGGGACCCAAAATTCCTAGGACCGCCACTGTCTCTGGGCCAGCTTCTATCCTGTCCCCCACTGCCTCTGGGGAAAGAAGAGCCCTGAGTGTCTCAGGAATACTGTGACTTCTGGAACCACATCTTCTTTTGCCCTCTGATTCAGAGAAAAGGACCTTTGAGGGTTCAAGAAGCAGATTCCGACGGCAGACTGTCTTCCCGTCCTTCTCACTCCGGACTAAAGTCTATTTGACGGTCTTACCAAAAAGAGCAGAGCAGTCATAAGGGGCGTTGGCAAAAGACGCCTTGAAAGGTTCCAAAAACTGACCGTATGAGCCAGGCTTTGCGCATCATGGACACACCGGACCAGGTTGCCCTAGGCTTTCCAGCAGCATGTGAGAGGAGTCGCATGGGCGCGTTGGAGACTGCTTTCAAAGTTGCATTGCTCGCAGAGAACAAGTCCCTGTCCCTCCTGCGACATGGACTTAGGGGGAGACTCAGCCAGCTCCTTGACCAGGTCGCGCTGGAGCCTCGTGATGTGGGCCAGGTAGCTCAGCTCCCTAATGGAAAAGGTTGCCGACGCACAAACCCACTTCCCTAAGCGGTCCATCATCCGCGACTCTGTCAGGGGGATGAACTGAGGAACTCTCTTGGGCGAGTTCCTTTTTTTGTGGCTGCTGCTACCACCATAGCGTCTATGGGGGAGCCCTTGTTCCACACTGGTCTATCGGATGGTGGACTCAAGACCTTATCAGGATGTTTAGAGATTGGTTCCACTGTGTTCGGCTCCTTCCAGGCCCACGAGGTGACCAGGTCCACCAGGGGATCTGCGAGAAGGAACACCCAGGAAGTAGATGGGCCCATGCCGAATGCCCCCAGGGACACGCACTCGTCAGAAGAAGATTTGGGGGCGGACCAACCTCCCTGTTGGCATAGGATTTCCATGATGTCTCTAAAGGAGACATCCTCGAGAGGTGACCTGAGGGAACCTTCCCCATCATCCAAATCTGTCTTTTCTGTGAGGGACTCAGGGGGAGTCCAAGTGCCTCCTCTTACACGTATGCTTGTGAGGCATGTTTCCAGTGGGGCTCTCCGGGGGGAACTCGCAAGCCACTTGTTCCTCGGGGGGAACCATCTGGGGCTCCTCGAGCATGGGCTGTCCCCTCTGGTAAAATGATGGGATTCGTAGATAGAGCCAAGGGGTCGGGGCGGAATCAGAGGAGATAGTCAAGGGTCTCGATCCAGCGGAGAGAACCCTTTCTACCACGTCGAATGCCGAGGGAGAACAAACCTCCTGGGGAACCAATAAGGAAGCCGGTCTCACCGGATCAGACGTGAGAATCGAAGCTGGGCCCAAAGTGGACAGATCTCAGAGGGAGGGAACTTGGCCCGACAATGCCAGAGCCAATGCAAAAAGTTCTGTTCCCTTAGATCTGACACCCAAGCTCTGGCTCCGAGAGCCGCTCAGATCCGAACTGCTCCAGGCAGCTGTTGGCGTCGAGGAAGCAAGTACCTTCATTGCCAACCCCCTGACTAAGGCCATTCTCGGATCAGAGTACTCTGAACCCAGTGGATGGATCAGAGAAGGAGAAATCAGTGTGAAAAAAGGAAGCAAGCTTTCCTCTCCAGAGGGAGAGGGGGCTGGCAAGACCGCCATCTGGGTCAGAGTACGAATGAACCTCCTCATCAATTTATCCATGTCAAGTTCCAATAAGCTACTCGTGGACCTTGATGAGGCCACGGACTCTGACCTGACAGGTCGAGGAACCGAGGCCCTAGATGGAGAACTTGTCTCCTCCAGCTTTGGGGAAAATCTCGAAGATCGGAACTGAGGGGAGTCATTGATCCTAGGCCGGCTTTTGGCGGGAGAAGGAAGGTCCAGAGACCTCTTACGTTCCTTTGACTTATGAGATTTTGGCGCTCTCCTTCTCTCTGCCCCTTTTCTGCTCTACTTCCACAGGCTTAAAAATGGGAGGTTGAGTCACAGCCTGGGAGGGAGGAGAAGCAAGGGCAAGAGAGGAAGGAGAGGCAGCCACAGCAGCCTCTGTGACCAAAGCAGAGGACGAGTCAACTGCCTCAGAAGTGGGAAGAAGGCCTTTCAGGGCCAACTTAGCCTTCCTGTCCTTGATAGCGTGCAGGTTAAAACCTGCGCAAACAGAGCAATCTGTATTCAGATGGGCAATGCTCAATCACATCACACAGTGTGTGGCCATCTGCAGGAGACAATTTATGGCTACACTCAGTGCACCTACTGAAAACAGGCTCATCAGCCATGTGTCTATCCAAGCCATTCACACTAAAGGAGGAAAAGGGAGAGAAAAATTACCTGTTTTCCCATTCAAACCACTCACTACACACTCAAGTCACACAGAACACTAAGGGGGGAGGGGAAGCAATGCACACTAACAACCTAACTCTAAACTACAATAAAGTTTCCATTACACGACACAACGATGGGAGGAGGAGAGTGAACCTATACTAAACACTTATACTCAAAACATTTTACAGAAAAAAGCTGCTTAAAAGCAGAAAACCCACTAACTACTCAGAGCTCCGAATGCTTCAACAAGCCGTGGCAAACGAGATCTGGGGGTTGGAAGATAGTGGAGGTGTATTAAGGGTAACGGGAGGAGCTTGGAGCAGATGCTAGTGAAATTGCTGGCTCGGATCTGATACGGATCCAGTAACCCACAGGTTGAAGACCAGATGAAGTAAACTACTTCAGATCAGTCTTTTTAGAGATTTAGTATTTCTGTATGAATATCTTGGTGTGGTTCCTACTAATCCTGAAATTTTCTCATCCACAGTCAATATATTCCAATGCTTTTTCACAATTGTTTGTATTTTATTGTTGCTTGTAAAAAGAATAATCAACCTATTGACATGCGGTCATGTGTTATTTCCCCATTCTTTCTGTCTATTAATATTTCTATTGAAATAAGGTTTACCTCTCCCTCGTCTATTGGCTTCCATGTTATCAAATAATTTCTTACATTCATTTGTTTTATAACCTCTCTCCTTAAATTCATGTTCCAAAGTGGCCAAGTTTTCGTGGAAGACAGAAACTTGGCTCATCAGTCTAGAGGCCCTCAGTGCTTGGCTCTTAATTATATTATGATATATATGTGGGGGATGCATACTATTATGGTGCAAGAGGTTATTCCTCCTGCATATTTTTCTATACATTTCTGTTTGCATCTCATTCCCATCTTTGCTTATCTGGACATATAAAAACTCTATCCTATCCAATGACCAAGTGCACTGTAAAGGATAAAAAATTGGTTGTGTCATTAATATATTCAATAAATTTTGAAGCTTCTCTTCAGTTCCTCCCCAAACAAGGAAAACATCATCCACAAAACATATGTAATATCTGATGTAGTCTTTAAATTGAAAATTGTAAATGACATATGTATGTTCCCAATATGCCATTACTAGACTGGCGTATGAGTTGGCGCAGGGAGTACCCATCACAACTTCATTTGCAAATAACATTCGCCATATGAAAAAACATTCTTGTTTTAAGATGATTTCCATCAACATCATGACTCTCATGACAAGTTCTCTAGGCATCTCTATTAAAAATAGTCTCACATATTCCATGCCATCCGTATTGGGAATTGCTGTGAATAAAGAGGCTACATCTAGGGTTACTAAGAAACTTTTGAGATGTTCTCTTCTATAGCTACATGATATGAAAAAGTTGCTAAAAAATGTGCCTCTCTGATGACTGAGTCGGTTTTCTCCACTACTGGTCTAAGCTGCTTTTCTACGTATATAGAAATAGGTTCTGCCAGCCACCCTTTACTTGATACTATAGGTCTCATGGGGGGATTTAACAAATTTTTATGAATTTTAGGTAAGCCTCTGAATGCAGGAACTGTAGGTGTCTCCACTAAAAAATATCTATACAGCTCATCAATGATCCCTGTCATCAAACAGTCATACAATTCACTATGAACTTCTTTAATTCTAGTTAGTTGATCATCACTTAATTGATAAATATCTATTTCAGCTAACATTTTCCATTTTAGTTTCATAAAAATCACTAAGATTACAATAGCTCCACCTTTGTCAGCAGGTCTAATCACTATTTAATGCATCCAGCTCATTCCTGTTTAAATTATAACATTCCTGTTTCACATTGCTGTTATTTAGCTCAAATGTCTCTAGCAAAACTTTCTCACAAGTTTTTTCAAAAGCTTCTAGTAATGGGTGCATGGGTGGGGGGTATAGATGTAAAGGGCTTCCTGAAATGGTTTACATTCACATTTTCTATGTCTCCATACATCAATTTCAATCCAATATTCCTAACAAAAAACTTGATATCAACTAACAAATCAGTAACATTCACTTTCCTAGATGGTATAAACAAGGGTCCCTTATTTAAAAGGGATCTCTCAAAGTAATTTAATACATATTTAGAAATAGTAACAAGCAAGTCAGACTCACTGGTTTGAGTGTTTTCTTCTGGAATTCCAGGCGTCGTTCTGATAATTTGCGTTCCCTAATTCTGTGTTGAGGGGTCCATGGCTGTTTCTGTGCTGCCCCGAAAGGTAGGGGAAAAGGATACAATGTTAGCGAGGCTGCAGAGGTTGAGGGAATAGCCTCTTTGGTCGCTCTTTCCTTCTCACATCCACTGTAGCTGCAAAACTGTGTGTAGTCAATTATTTGACTGAAGGCTGCCCTTTTTCATTTGTGTGCCTCGCTTGGAGTGCTGCTTCTACTTTCAATGCAGTCTGACTTCCTTCTAGGCTGGAACTAACGTTAAAGGTCATGGGTGCCGCTAATGGTTGCATCTCTTCTGATTGGTCCTGTCGGATGGGCCGTATGGATTCGCCATTTCTTATTGGTTCCCTCGGCCAGGAGAACACATTCCCTTTGTGAAAGTTGGTAATATCCCTTTAGTAGTACCGAGGGGGGCTACGTGTGTTAGACACCCACCTTTGGAACTACCTACCCAGACTTACTTGCCAAGTGGCAAAGACTAAACCTTGAGACCAGTTTTGGGTACATTAAACTACTAATTGAATAGTATATGCTGATAGGAGAGTCTAATTGTGGAGATGACACAACTGAGACAAGAATTGCATAACTTGTCATCGCAGCAAGAAGTGAATGTATTCGATACAGAATTAGTGACCAACCTTGCACTTTTAGATAAACTTCTGCAGGGGAAGAAAAAAGTTAAAAAGGGATATTATCAACTTTCACAAAGGGAATGTGTTCTCCTGGCCGAGGGAACCAATAAGAAATGGCAAATACGTAAGGCCCATCCGACAGGACTAATCAGAAGAGACGCAACCATTAGCGACGCCCACAACAACAGTTAACGCTAGCTCCAGCCTAGAAGGAAGTCAGATGGCACTGAATGTAGAAGCAGCACTCCAAGCGAGGCACACAAACGAAAAAGGGCAGCCTTCAGTCAAAGAATTGACTACACAAAGTTTTACAGCTAAAGTGGATGTGAGAAGGAAAGAGAAACCAAATGAGGCTATTACTTCAACCTCTGCAGCTGCGCTAACATCGTATCCTTTTCCCCTACCTATCCGGGCACCACAGAAACAGCCATGGATCCCTCAACACAGAATGAGGAAACGCAAATTATCAGAACGATGCCTGGAATTCCTGAAGAAAATACTTAAAACCAGTGAGTCGGACTTAATTGTTAATATTTCTAAACATGTATTAAATGAATGAGAGATCCCTTTTAAATAAGGGACTCTCGTTTATACCATCTAGGAAAGTGAATGTTACTGATTTGTTAATTGATATTAAGTTTTTTTGTTAGAAATATTGGATTGAAATTGATGTAGGGAGAAGTAGAAAATGTGAATGTAAACCATTTCAGGAAGCCCTCTACATTTATACCCCCCATGCACACATTACTTGAAGCTTTTGAAAAAGCTTGTGAGAAAGATTTGCTAGAGACATTTGAGCTAAGTAACAGCAATGTGAAACAGGAATTTTATAATTTAAACAGGAATGAGTTAGACGCATTAAATGTTTTACAAAGTAATATTAACAGTGATTACACCCGCTGACAAAGTTGGAGCTATTGTAATCTTAGACAGCGATTTTTATTAAACTAAAATGGAAAATGTTAGCTGAAATAGATACTTCATTATTAAGTAATTATCTACTAAACAGAATTATTAAAGAAGAAGATAGTGAATTGTATAACTGTTTGACAGGGATCACTGATAATGAGCTGTACAGATATTTTTTTAGTGGTGACACGTACAGTTCCTACTTTCAGAGGCTTACCTAAAATTCATAAAGATTTGTTAACTCCCCCCATGAGACCCATAGGATCAAGTAAAGGGTGGCTGGCAGAACCTATTTCTATATATGTAGAAAAACAACTTAGACCAACAGTGGAGAAAGCAGACTCATCAGCGAGACATTTTTTAGAAACTTTTTCATATCATGTAGCTTTAGAAGAGAACATCTCCAAACGTTTCTTAGTAACCCTAGATGTAGCCTCTCTATTCACGGCAATTCCCAACACAGTTAGGCATGGAATATGAGAGACTATTTTTAATAGACAAAGAGATGCCTAGAGAACATGTCATGAGAGTCATGATGGTGATGGACATCATCTTAAACAAGAATGTTTTTTCATATGGCGAATGTTATTTGCAAACAAAAGGAGTGGCGATGGGTACTCCCTGTGCCAACTCATACGCCAATCTAGTAATGGTGTATTGGGAACATACATATGTCACTGACAATTTTCAATTTAAAGACTACATCAGATATTGCACATGTTTTGCGGATGATGTTTTCCTTGTTTGGGGAGGAACTGAAGAGAGGCTACAATAATTTATTGAATATATTAATGGCACAACCAATTTATTACCCTTTACAGCGCACTGGTCATTGGATAGGATTGAGTTTTTAGATGTCCAGATAAGCAAAGGTCGGAATGAGATACAAACAGAAATGTATAGAAAAAGATGCAGGAGAAATAACCTCCTGCACCGTAACAGCATGCATCCTCCCACATATATATCGTAATATAATTGAGAGCCAAGCATTGAGGGCCTCTAGACTGACGAGCCAAGAATCTGTCTTCCATGAAACCTTAGCCACTTTGGAACACAAATTTAAGCAGAGATGTTATAAAACAAATGAATGTAAGAAATTATTAGATAACATGGAAGCCAATAGACAAGGGAGAGGTAAACCTTTTTCAATAGAAACATTGACAGAAAGAATGGGGAAATATTACTGCAGGTCAATAGGATGATTATTCCTTTTACAAGTAACAATAATAAAATACAAGAAAATGTGAAGAAGCATTGGAATATATTGACTGTGGATGAGAACATTTCAGGATTACTAAGAACCACAACGAGATATTCATACAGAAATACTAAATCTCTGAAAAGACTTGTGCTACGAAAAGAAAAAAACAACTAGAAAACAGTCTGATAGGAAAGGAACATTTGCATGCAGGAAATGTAACCAATGTCCTTACATGGCAAATGATAATGCTTTTAGACATCCAGACACAGGCAACATTTACACATTTTATCTTTATGCAGACTGCAAATCCCGTGATTTAATATATTTAGTCAGATGTCAGAAATGCACTTTTTTCTATACAGGCAAGATCAATAGGACCCTACGTAAAGGGTTAGAGAACATTTATATGCTATTCAAAAAGAAGACGACAGAAATGCCTTGGCTAAGTATGTAATTAATAATGATCTGATCCATAGGTTTGTCTTCCTAGCCATAGAATTGATTAGTAAAACCATCGGGTTAGGGAATATTAGGAATTATACAGAAAAGCAAGAAAATAAATGGATCCTGAAGTTATAAGCTGACAAAGCCTATGGCCTAAATGAGAAAGTCTCTCTGAAACCTCTCCTGGCAGACAGACCTTTTATCCATTAAATCATGGTTTATGAAGTTCATTTTCATTAGTGATACTTTTAGGGATTTACTAAATTTGGCAAATTAAATGTTTAGGTTTAGTTCAGCATATTTTTATTTATATATTTATGTTTGTTTTTTAGACCAACGTTCCTTTAGGATCAATCTCATGTCTTCACTTTATGCTCTAAAAGCTTTAGGAACCGTCTTTTTATGTATATACATACATATAAAAGAATATGTCAATAGATATCAGTCATGCATCAATTTTTATTAAACAGGCAATAGATAGATACAGCTATGTTCCTATTAGTTGAACGTAATCAGTCCATGTTCTACTTGTTTTTTATATATTGCACTTAGCATTGAGTTTATATCGCTTTCCTGCGACACTTAAAGATATCATTGGACTTTGATACATTTACATATCTATATTTTTTATATATTTTTATCTTTGCTGCATATGTGGATTTATTGTGGGGTTTTATAATGTATTTTCTATAATAATGTACTTTTTATAACTTACTTTTTCATAATGTATTTTTTATGACTTTTAATACAGAAGTTTTATATGGGTGTTAATCAGTACTGTGCATAGTTACTTTAATATCAAAGCATTTAATAGACTGTTTTATATGCTTTTCAGCATTTTATAGTCTATGTTATGGGTTTATACTGCCACCTAGTGACAATTTAAAACATTTTTACAAATTATAGCTAAGCCGCGGTGGTGCAGCGGTTCTCCCGTTTGATTCTCGGCTGGTGCGCCTTCTGTGTGGAGTCTGCATGTCCTCTCCATGGTCGAGTGACGTTCGAAAGACATGTGTGAATGGGAGTGCCTTCATTGAAGGTTGGGCATCGGGCTGGCACCTCTGCACCATAAAAAGCGACTGCCAATCATTTGCGGACTGGAGTTCCGCTGTGGCGACCCCTTACCGGGAAAAGCCGAAAGAACAACAGTTTTAGCCAAAGCTGATGGTTTTAATCAAATATGGGATTTTATAATAATGTATTTATACAAGAACCATCATACAGATGCTTCATATGGCAGCTAACCAATATTATTTATATTTTATTCAGCTATTTTGTTCAGTTAAAAGCACTATAGTATTTCATTAATTAGGCAGTTAAGTCTATTGAGTTAGACATTTGATTGGCTGAAGAGCTCTGCATCATAGCTATCTGAATGGATGTATTTAAACAGAACTTGTTTTATTAATTATTAAGCCTGAAGAAGCGTTCACAGTAACGCGAAAGTGCTTACTACGTTCTATACATTTTTGAGAGTTAATTTAATAAAGGTCTCCTTCACTTTGTATGGTGTTGCCTCTGGATTTTCCTTGGAAGATCTAAGAATTCCCTGAGTCTCTTTAGACTGAGGGTAGTCCAGACATTCCCATTGGAAATGCTCCCTTAAAGTATGAAGGGTTTCCCCAAAGGAGACGTGCTTGGGCGGAGAGGCTGAAGGAATGGATTCCTCTGCATCAGAATCCTCATAAGCAGAGAGGGGTTGCATGTCTTCATATTCAGAAGCAGAGTCATCGGATTCCTGTTCAGATAAAACCACTGGGGACAAATCTTTCTTTTGGAAGGGGTAGCCTGGCTTCCCCTGATAAGCATTATACGGTCTTCCGCCATTTTAAGTATTTGAGACTGAGGCAAGGAAGCAGGTGTCTGAGATTGTCTCATCGGTTTCTTGGGCGTGGTTCATACCCTGGGCCTTAGAAACTTGGTAGTTTTCAAAAGAATGGTAGACGTGAAAGTCGTAGTTGGTTTGTGTCGAGAATCGGTAATGCGAAGTACTTCCTCAGAAGCCGGTGCCTGCTCAGTGGCTCCAGACCCATCCACAGCAGAGACAACAGCAGGATCCTTAGTCGACGGTGATTTGCAGCATACCAGACTCTGAAAGGGTCTCTGTAGCGGCCTACGAATCCAAAGAAGCAGGCATCAGGGGCTGCGAAAGCTCCTCACTGTGGACTGGAGAACTGACGACTAGCTTAACGGAAGTGTTGTCGGTAGGTTCGGACCTGTGCAGTCTGTCTTTATCTTTACGTTTTTTCTGAAGATATGCTGTCTGATGGCTTACCAAAGCCATATCGGAATTTGAGGACTGAGTGTGGAAATATTTAGCTATACAAGGGCCCGACAACATATAGTTCTGGAGTTGAACAAAGCACAAAAGCGACAGCGAGGGACGTCGTGGTCTGGGCCTAAGCAAGTGAAGCAGTAAGAATGAAAGTCTCTGTGTGGTATTTGCTTTCCACAGGTGAGACAACTTAACTTTTTCTGACATCGGCTAGAGCAAGAAAAAAGGATCCCCAATGGGGTACTTAGCTTTAGAAGACTTCAGCTTCAATTTGGAAAATGAAACTCTGGTAGCGGCCGACCGGCACTCATGCGAACTGCTTCTGCATTGGGCTCCTCTGCAAGAAAGACCGATGTAATAGCATCGGCTGCCTTACTTTATACTGACGACCTGACGTTAGTCTTGAAGCGACAGCAACCGACGCAGCTATTCGGGCCGACTGAGGGCTACCCTGGCAGGGATAACCCAAATGTGATGACTGCAACAGTGAAACACGAAAAACATAGATGTTGAGAAAGAAAATGTCTAGAGTGGTCCTCCATGACCCCTCATTCCTGGGAAGATGAAACTTTTGAAAATAAAAAACCTGTTCCCTGCTGAGATAAGGGGACAGGATGGATGGTTCCCTGACCCTGTTCTAACACATCTGGCAGAACTGAAGGAAAATGAGGAAGCTGGCAAGGACACAACCAGCCAGAGAATGGAGGAATAGACTACTTCCAAGCCATAAAAATCAACATTTAGTATAATGGAGAGTACCCAGTTGTCTGTGCTCATCTGTTGCCAAACTGGAAAAGAAATAAATCAACCTGACATACAGAAGAATCTTGCTGAGAGGGAAGGAAGGTTAGATGGCAGACAGAACCAGATTTATTGGGAAAAGGAGGTTTTGGCCTCTAGGGCTTTAAGTGGATTTGTCTGAGAAAATTCACTTAGGAACCCTCTTGCAGGCAGTCTAGGCTGCTTAGGGACAAAGTTTAGACAGATAATTCCTCTGAAACTTGAGGACAGGGGAAACAGATTTGATTCAGGTCCTGCTTAACCTTACCCTTATCCTAACTGGTTTTAAAAACTTCTGCAGCAGTGCCACATAGATTCTGGTTGTCTAAGGGGGAATCTAAAAGTGTGCCCTTAAAGTCTTCAAGTAAGGCTTGAAGTTGCAACCAGGATTATTTCCTCATGACAAAGCCAGATGCAGTGGCCCTAGAAGGGGCATAAGCAGCATCACAACTGCATTTAATGGAATGGAGAGCTACCTGAGAAGGAAAACTCAAAAGAAAGGACAGTTACTGTCTGAATCAGGCATATCAGTCAAAATCTCCCCAAAGTTGGGAGAGAACAGCCAAGACCTATCTAGTCACGAGGGTCTGATAAGTAATGGGCCTAAAGGCCAAAGTAGCATAAGTATACACTTTTTTCCATACCTCTCCATAGCACAGCTGTCCTTTTTAGAAAAACAAAAACCTGGAAGAGGATAGCAGTTTGGGTGGCTTATTTGTGGACATAGAAACAGTAGGATCAGATGAAGGAATTTTGTACAAATACTTATCTCAGGGACTTTATAAAATCTGTCTGGCTTCTTAAGGGCCAGAGGCTGAGTCAGGAGCCTGAGAAGCTAAAACGTATCCAATAGGGCAGCTAAAACAGAATGGGCTGCAGAAGATCTAGGCAAGTCCATTTGCAAAAGATCATATCACTTTTGAACATCAGAAATTTGAGAACAACCCCACCTAGTGTTCCATCATAAAGACCACTGTATCCCAAAAGATAAATTCTTCAAATGGAGAATCAGGAAACTGAATCTTCATTGGACCCCAAGGTGTGGATCTGAGAGGAATATACCAATTACTCTTCACCAGAAAAAGTCAGAATCTCTAGGCCTTTTAGAGTGAATGGAAGATTAAGGAGCAGAAGGGGGACAGACAAGCCTTATGGGGGCTTCAGAGCCATAAGGGTATTGAACAACCCATGATAATCCTTAGTCACAGAAGCCCTTTTTATGCACAGCTTCCAACTGGCATGCAGCATACAGAACAGAAACAAGCAATGGACAATCCTCGGGTTCTACATCCGACCTGATGGAAATGTCCAGTGGAGGCCAGACAGCTGCAATATCAGTAAGTGACTTTTCCCTTAAGCAGCAGCTAAACTTTAGGAAGGGGGGATTCAGCCATGGTACCTTGAGCCAAAAACTTGAGATACTGGTTTTCTAAATAAACAGAGGGGGGACAACAGATGACTGCACTGTGCCCTAAGGACAAATCTCACATGTACGGTTGTGTGTAGCACTAAAAATGAAAAATGCACTGCTTGTGTCTTATCTTTAAGGGCTTTAGCCTTCCACACTTAAATTTTCCCTTCCTGGAAGACATAGAAAAAAAAAAAAAGGAGGAAAAAATAAAGGAAAGAACCCCATCGGGGCACTTATCTTTAGAAGTCTTGTTAGATCCGCTCAATGGCCACTGTACAGACCAAATTCAGAGGTAGCATTTGGACTGGCAGCAAAGTAATTCTGAGGATTAGGCGACCATACATCATATATGTACCTTACACTTTGCACGTAGGATGTCTGATGTATGATGCCTGGAAGGTGCAAAGGCTTTGATATATTGGCTGGAAGTTAGGCAAAATATCCCAAGAGTAAAGAATACTGTAACAGTGATAAGGAAGGACGTCACGCGCTCTTCCTAAATCCGTCAAAAGCCTCCCCATCCTTGTTAGAGGGAAGAGGATCAACATTTACTAAATATTTAGCTGCAAAGGAATTTGAAATGGAAATCATTGCAGTGTCAGGTCTGGGATTATAAAGTGAGTATTTGTAAAAATGAAGAACTTTACACAGTCTACCTACCTTCTTAGGGGCTGCAGGCAGGCTGTCAGACATGTTACAGGCTATAATTAAAAGCCTCCTCCAAACCTGGTACAGCAGAAGGAACAGCAGCAGGCTGAGGAAATTCAAGTTGTATTAAACCATACTTTTTTTTCCAAAGAAACTGGAATGTCAGTTTCCACTGAAAATACTGATTCATTCTACAGATGGTTTTACAGAAGGAAAATTCTTCAAAGAGAAGATCAGAAAAATTCTCAGAATTTGTTGTCTGATGAGAAATCATTTATTCCCTCCAATTCAATTCTCTGTTCATCACACTATGAAAGTGACCATTTGAAATGCTGGGACCCACTAGAATGAGTTCCAAAAAACAGAGACTACATATCCGAAAGAATGGACGTGCATATATTAGGTCCAATATACCATTACTCAGAATATCCCCTTTTCTCAGAGGTATGGTGATCTTGCACAGTTAGTACAAGTTCAGGGGTGGGGGGTGCAGAGGGGTTTGCTCTCCTGCAAAAAAGTTTAGAGAAGAGTGATTTTTGGGATTAGCTCTTTTCCTGTGTTTTCATTTTTTTCCCCAACTTGACAGCACTCGACATTTCAAGTGGTGACATTTCAACAGGGAGCCCACTGCAAATTTTCAAAAAATAATTTATTTTTATTTTCCCAGATTAACTAGAATGTGAATGGTTAATGGCCTGCAATAAGCCCATAGCTAAGACCAATAAAGACAGGGAAAGATAAATATTTAACTGTTCCTTTTTACCAGGAGCATCCAAAAAAGCAACCAGACTAATGCCAGTGACATCACCCCAAGAAACAGCTATTTTAGTCCTGCCACACACAGAAGCATTTCCTGCTCCTTCTTCAAAGGCCAACAAAAATGGTTCTTCTTATCCTCAACACAGGACACTAAAAGCCATAGAGGAAGTGACTAATCCCTAGTCCATGGTGGCTGAAGGAACTACAGAGGAGACAAGGGGAACCTGAAACTGGCAGTGAAGAATCACCCATCTGTGGTTCAGGCAAAATAGCATCCTGTTGAAATGGCAAAGGCTGTCTAGAAATTTTATTTCTTTGTGTCTGAAGGAAGGAAAGAAGAAACTGGCAAGCCGTTAAATGGTTAAGCTAAGAAAGAAACCTGAAATGCCACTAGCAATGTTGACAACAGTGTGCAAAAAGGTAAAGTACAGTTGTGTACACTTACCATAAATGTAGATGTTAGAGTGTCTTCACTGTTGCAGTCATGACTGTAGGGTTCTCCCCTGCCGGCAGGCAGTCCTCGGTCGGCCAGAATCCCAAAGTCTGGGTCCCGCGTCGGCTGCTCAGCCATGCTCCCTGACGTCAGAGCGCCAGGAGTATAAAACTGACAGCCGACGCCATGTTCTCCAGTTTTTCTTGCCCCAGATGTCAGGAGTTCCAAAATGAGTACGATCACATACCCTTTGCAAATACACCTCAGAAGAAGGGTGAAGGGAGCCACACAAAAGAAAAAATAAGAGGGGACAGGAGGGAGGGAAACCCAGACTGCAACAGTGAAGACACTCGAACATCTACATTTATGGTAAGTGTACACAACTGTACTATGTTCATCGTGTTTCACTGTTGCAGTCATGACTGCAGGGTTGAATCCCAAAGCAGAATAAAAGGGAAGTGGTCATAAAGTAGAGGGGGCGGCTAAAAGGCCCTGCAAGACTGCAGAAGCAAAGCCTGCCCTAGACTTAGAGTAGAGAGGTAGATTGTAGTGCTTAGAAAAAGTATGCACTGAACTCCAAGTTGCAGCTTCCAAAATGTCTTTGGTAGGAACTCCCCTGAGGAAGGCAGCTGAAGTGGCAGCAGCTCTGGTAGAGTGAGTCCTTATACTCCCTGGGATTTGCTTTCTATGGTGTGAATAACAAAATCTGATTCCATGAGCAATCCATTTTGAAATGGTCTGTTTAGAAATGGCTTTGCCTTGGGAACTTGAAGCATAAGAAACAAACAATTGTTCTGATTTCTTGATGTCCTTGGTTCTGTCCAGGTAAAAACGTAGTTATCTGTGTACATCCAAGGAATGCAAGAGCCTTTCCCCCTTATTTTGAGGACTGGGGAAAAAAGTTGGCAAGTGAATAGTTTGATTTAAAGCCACTTTGGAAACCACCTTAGGCATGAAAGTAGGATTAGTCCTTAAAGACACCCTGCCTTGATGAAAAATAATATATGGTTCCACAGCCATGACAGCTTGCAAATCGAAACTCTCCTGGCAGAGGTCAGAGCTAACAGGATGGCTGTCTTCCAAGATAAAAACTTGATGTCAGATGTGGCAGCAGGCTCAAAAGGAGATAAGGTGAGTTTTTCCAGAACATA
The DNA here is from genome assembly GCF_019279795.1 of Protopterus annectens. NCBI lineage: Eukaryota > Metazoa > Chordata > Ceratodontiformes > Protopteridae > Protopterus > Protopterus annectens. The sequence goes on from NC_056739.1 coordinate 350,671,966, forward strand.
GTTGAGATCCCAGGCAGGAATGGGAGGAGATCTAGGGGGCCTTAAGTTCTTAGCTCCTCTGAAAAACTGTCTCATGAGCTGGTGGGAAAAGATTGGAGGATCTGTATTATAATGAGCAGAAATAGCAGAGGCATGTATCTTTATGGAAGAAAAAGAGAGACCCTTATGTAAGAGGTCTGTCAGGTATAGTAAAATCAGAGGAATGTCAGGAATAAGAGGGTCTGAATCCTGAGCCTGCATCCAGGTGCAAAATCTTTTCCATTTTCCTGCATAAGATTTTCTAGTGCTAGGCCGTCTGGCTTCTAAAATGACATCCATAACCTGCTTGGGAAGGAGAGAATGAATCATAGACCCTGGATTAACCAGGCCGCCAGGTTGAAAGTTTTAACATGCGAGTGCAGAACCTGACCCTGGTGCTGGGACAGAAGGTTCGGAGACTGTGGTAAAACCCAAGGGGGCTCCAGAGAAAGGTTTTTCAGTGTTGGGTACCAAAACTGTCAAGGCCAATTTGGGGCCAGCAAAATTATCATCTTGGGCTTGTCCTGTTTGATCTTTAATAACACCTGTGGAAGAAGGGGTAGAGGCGAGAATGCATACCCTGAGAGGTTTCTCCAACTGAATGATAGTGCATCCACTTTCCAAGCTAGTTCGTGGAATGTCCTGGTGCAAAAAATCTGTAGTTGATGATTGAGGTGGGATGCAAAGAGGTCTATGTGAGGACATCCCCAGACTGCTGTAATCATCTTGAATATTTCGGTGTCCAGCATCCATTCGTGTGGGTCCGACAGGTTTCTGCTCAGACTGTCTGCCAGGAAGTTTTGCTTGCCTGGTAGAAACTGAGCTTGAAGTTCCAATTTGCAAGCTAGAGCTGTGTTCCATAGATTCATGGCTAGTCTGCAAAGGGGATAGGAATGTGATCCCCCTTGCTTGTTTACGTACCACATAACTGTGGTGTTGTCTGCCCGTATCAGTAGTTGCCCTGGCTGTAGAAGATTCCTGAAGGCCAATAGAGCATTCTGAATGGCTAACATTTCCTTTAAATTGATATGCAGGTGCTTCTGATCCTTTGTCCAAAGGCCCTGCAGACAGTTGCCCTGCAAATGGGCTCCCCATGCATAATCTGAGGCGTCCGTGGTTAGTATCTGACTGGCTGGAGGCAGACTGAAGGGTTTCCCTTTGTTTAGAGTACATGCCTTGGACCACCAAAGGAATTCCTTTTGAAGACAAGGCAGGATGGTGATCTGTATGTCTAAACTGTGGCAATGCTGAGACCATACACCTTTTAGGTACCACTGTATTTTCCTCATATGTAGTCTTGCATATGGTATAAGAAGGATACAGGAGGCCATGTAACCCAAAGCCTGCAGGAATTTCCTTGCAGATAGCCGAGTTAATGTTGCCAAGGTTTTGAAAGTTGAAGCCAGCTGTAATCGTTTTTCGTATGTCAGAAATGCCATCTGGGTTGTTGTGTTTAAAAGAGCACCCAGAAAAGTTATCTGTTGCGAGGGTGTCAAATTTTACTTTTTTATGTTGACAGTGAATCCCAGGAACTTGAGAAGTTTCTGAACAAATTCTAGATGCTGGAGTAAGACATCCTTGCTGTCTGCCTGAATAAGACAATCGTCTAGATAAGGATAAATTTGAATTCCCTTGAGTCTGCAATAAGCTACTACTGGAGCCAGGCACTTGAAGACCCTGGGCGCAGTAGACAATCCAAAGGGCAGCGCAGAGAATTGATAATGCCTCGATCCGGCCTTGAACCTGAGGTATTTTCTGCACTCCTGCCTGATGGGAATGTGTAAATAAGCCTCCTTTAAATCCAAAGTTACCATCCATGCATTTTTGGTCAGCATTGGGAGTAGCTGCTGTAGAGTAAGCATCTTGAATTTTGGTATTTCGAGAAAAGTGTTTAAGACTGACAGATCCAGAATGGGTCCCCATGAATTTTGCTTTCTGGGGACTAGAAAGAGCCTTGAGTAAAAACCCTGTCCCATTTCTGAAAGTGGAACCAGTTCTATGGCTTTCATAGCCAAGAGGGCTCCCACCTGGTTTAAGGCCTCTAACCATTGATGTTTTGGTATATCTGGCCATCCGCTTGAACTTGGTAGGGTATGAAAATGGAATTTGTAACCTCTGGAAACCACATCCAGAACCCACTTGTCTTGGGTTATACGAGTCCAATTTAGGTGAAAATGAGAAAGTTTTCCTCTGAGAGGGGCTTCCAGGCAAGAGGTTCCTGCAGCCCAACAGAGGAAGTCATTGAGCCTGTTTTCTATGAGCTTGCGGCCTGTCCTCTCCTCCCCTAGGGGTGGAAGCAGTCCACTGTCTTGGTCTATAAGAGGTTTGCGTTTGAGGCCTTCCTCAGGAGCGTCTGTATCTGCCCCTCTGACGCCTGTCTGAATTGGGAAAGGACCAATTTTTAGTAGGCCAATTCCTACTAAATCTGGGTGGCTGTACTTGTAAGAAATCCTTAACCGTTTGCATGGATTTTGCCTTGTCCTCCATCTTCTTTATCACCTCTTCAGCCTTAGATCCAAACAAAACATTATGCTGAACAGAAGCATCCAATAACTTAGCTTTTACTTGATCTGGCAAGTAAGGCATCAAATCCACAGTGTAAACCATGCTTCCCAACTTGTTCAGTGGCATGCATTAAGTCATGTAATTCCTTATCATCTGCACAGGCGGAAATGGAAGTTAGCTTTTGTTTCAAAACAGACAGAAGGAATTGCTGGTATTTCAGCATATGAAATTGACAGTTTAAAGCCCTAATAGATAAAGTAGCTGAAGTGTACACTTTTTTGCCCCATCTTTCTAAAGATCTGGAATCCTTCTCAGTGGGAATGGGGTTTTTAGCAGAAGCGGCCTTAACCTCCTTGGGGCCTTGAGAAATGGTTTCAGGATCAGCAGTAGGGTTCTTGTATAAAAAAGTGGTGGGAATCAGGAACCCTATAATATCTGTCTGGCTTAACAGGAGCTGGAGGAAAAGAGTCAGGAGTTAAGTTAGCCTCCAAAAAAGCATCATCCACAATATCCAAAATAGGAGGAATAGCCAGGGGTCTATGTTGGGGAAGAAGAAGAAAATCCCTTAGTCTTTTCTTAGATTCCGAGTACTCTTGTCCTTCCCAGTGAAAATGATCCCTCATTTCATGCAAAGTTTCCCCAAAGGAGAAATCCTCAGGGGGAGAAGCTGAAGGAATGGATTCCTCAGCATCAGAATCTTCATAAGGAGGGAAAGAATATTCCTGGTCAGAAGAAGAAACTGAAGAAACAGAAGCCTGATCAGAGGAGTCATAATACACTTCCTGCCTTGGCCTTTTATCTGGAGGGGGATGTGAACCCCTAATCATAGTAAGTAAGTCCTCCGTCATCTTGGGTGCCGGATTAGAAGAGGCCTGGGCTGCAGTTTTTGATTTGTTAGGAGTCTTTGCCTTTGTCTTTGCCTTTATTAGAAGTTGAGTAGGCCTGAAAACCCCTTCGGAAGCCGGTACCTGCACAGCGGCTCCGGACCCATCCGAAGGAGCATTGTCCGAAGGTCCTGCAACAGAAATATTCAAAGGCCTAGTTGGCTCCTCGAGGGAGTCCGTTTCGGCTGTCGGTTCCGAAATGGCTGACGACAGGGGCTGCAAAAGCGCCTCACTGACGACGGCCGAATCTGAAGCTGGCTCTGCTTGTACAACATCGTCTGATTTGGACCTCTGAGGCCTGTCTTTATCCTTGCGTCGTTTGTGAACTCCGGTAGCCGGAACCGTATTCAACATTTTGTAATTAAAATGCCTACTGAATGAAATGCAAAATCGTACCTTCGTTTAATCGTACGTTGATTGAATCTAGCACAAAACCGACAACTAGCTACGTCGTGGTCAGGGCCTAAGCAAGGAATACAGTAAGAATGAAAATCCTTATGAGGTATTCGCTTCCCACATGAAATACAATTATTAACTTTTTCTGACATCGGACTGAAGCAAGAAAAAAGTTTCCCCAACGGGGTACTTAGCTTTGAGTAGGAGAATAAAGTCTTCGAACTGAAGTACATTTATAAAAAATTGTCAGGAGTCAGCCGACCGGCACTTGCGAACTGCTATCACCGCACGGCAAGAAAGACTGGAGAACATGGCGTCGGCTGTCAGTTTTATACTCCTGGCGCTCTGACGTCAGGGAGCATGGCTGAGCAGCCGACGCCGGACCCAGACTTTGGGATTCTGGCCGACCGATGACTGCCTGCCGGCAGGGGAGAACCCTACAGTCATGACTGCAACAGTGAAACACGATGAACATCTGTGTGTGTGTGTGTGTATATATATATATATATATATATATATATATATATATACATATATATATATATATATATATATATATATGTGTATATATATATATGTATACATATATATATATTGTGTGTGTGTGTGTGTGTATATATATATATATATATATATATATATATATGTATATTTATATATATATATATATATATATGTATATATATATATATATATGTGTGTGTGTGTGTGTGTATGTGTATGTGTGTATATATATATATATATATATATATATATATATATATATATATATATATATATGTTAGAGAACTTTCATAAAAACATTGCAACAAGCACAAAAACACACTTGCCCCAGCCCCTAAAACATAATTCATAAAATCAATAAAATGTAAACTTGTCAAAAATACAGAACCACCACACTAGTTCAACTTACAGAAATGTTTTGTGACAGTTGCAAGAAAATTAAAACCTAGCTACAAAAAATCAGTTTTATAAAAGTACATTTTTAGTTATAAAAATAAAATGTTGGTGATAAACTCTCCCAAAACAATTAACCTGTACTGCAATGGAGAAATGTTTGCTGACCACCGGTTCATGAAAGCCTGCAAAAGGAGTGATCTCTTAAGCAGCAAGAACACACTGAAGGGCTTGGTGCCCAAAATGCTGGCTTTCTCTGTGCTCAAACTTCCAATGGTCTGGGTGCATAGAAGGTGCCCATAAGCTTAAAGATGAAAACCAAGCAGATGAATTAAATATATGCATATGATTCAAGGGAGTGGAACAAATTAATCTTGGAAGAGCACAGATGAAAAATCGCATTAATGCAGACTATACAGACAATTCTGAACCCGGATTCAGACAATTTAAGGTTGATGCATAAATTAGCTAGCAGTTTCACTAAACATACTATCATCTTGCATCAAACACACTTTCTTTAATCATACTTCCCCACTCCTGAAGACTTACCAGTTCACAGTACTTTTGGTTGCTATCATCTAGGCAGTAACAAAAGGGCTTTTGTAGATTCTTTTCATGATGCCTCTACCCAAAAGCTCTAATGTACACCACTGAAATGGTATTCTTACCTATATTCTTTAAAAGATTAAAGCCTACATCCTGGACGCTCACACACTGAATTCCTGTTTCACAGTCACCAATAAAGGATTAGCAGAAGAAAGCTATTCCTCCACTGTAAGCCATTTACCACACTGCTATAAGCTGTTCACCACACCACCCATGCCACTTCAGTGACCTGGTTTGCTACTGGGTTGAAAGCTGACAGTGATGGACTATGCTCCCTGTGCCACAAAGCCAGCACCTCGAACACACCTGATAGCAAAGCAGCAAGGCTACCATTTGTAGCCAAATATGGGACCTGGAGAAATAAGACAGCAGAGAAGGGATTCCTGTGGAAAGAGGGAAAAGCATAGAAGAAAAAGGCAGACAATAAAAGTATTAAATTATAAAACAGTACAAAATACCACGAGACGTGTCCACATACAATAACTACTTGCTATTTGCAATAAACTAAGGTACTCCTTTCAACTTACTGTTACATCGATCACAAGCATATATTCTCCCTTCTAAAGCCTCAGTCTCTGTAAACTTTGCCAGCATTTCAGTCAGCTTGCAGTCTGTATGATGACCCACTGTGGTACTCTTCTCAAAGCAATGGTAACGCTCTGGGAACTCAAGGGACAGGTCCCAGAATGGCTCAACTGTGTTTGACTTGTAATTACATGTTACACAGGTTACCTGTTAAAAAAATAATAGTAATAATAAATCATATTGTGTGCATTCTGTGCTGTAATGTTTACTACAGGGGCCTAATCACAGCAAATCACAAAAGGAAAAGCATTTCCTGTATTGGTTAACATGTTGCACGGAGGTTGAATCAATCAGCTTACTAATTACTTATTTAAAACATGGGCCCCTGTGGTTTACTACAGACTGCTAGTGAGAAGTGCCACAATACTGATGCCTCTTTTTATAAAAATAAGTTATGTACTCACCATAACGTTCTGTGTGAGTTGTTTATCTCGCCTTTATTCTTACTGATGGGTTCAGAGCCCATCCTCAGCTCCGACTCAGCCAACTGCAAAAGCTCCTGGTCTTCAATCAGCTCGAGGCCAACTCCCTATCCCATGATGCACCTTGTGCTTCCCTCAGATCTTGTTTGCTGCCAATAGACTACATACCACTACTAATATGCTAAGATTAGCAACTGGATAAGAGACAATAAAACTATGACATCATTGAATTCTCAGTCCTCAAGAAGCCGGGCTGGAGAGTGGGACGTAAGAATGAAGGCAAGATGAACAACTCGCATGGAACGTTATGGTGAGTACATAAATTCTTTATATGAAGTTCTATCTCGCTGTTCATTCTTACTGATGGATAGCGTCCCAAGCACCATCTTTCTCGGGTGGCTCACAGGAGAATGTTTTTCAGTACAGTGGAACCAAAGGAAGCCCTGTCCCTGGAGGCTTTGTCTACTTTGTAATGAGTGAAGGTATGAGGCCTTGAACAAGTATAGCTGCTGCACGAATAGTATCCAATGGTAATTTAGCAGTAAAGGCTGATGAAGTAGATACAAATCTAGTAGAGAGTAGAGTAGACCTTTATTTTCTGTTTTAACAGTGTATTCACTGAACTGTAAGTGAAGGAAACAATCTGATAACCATTTTGATAAGGTGTTTTTTGCCACTGGAGCACCTTTTTTAGGAGACAAAGAGCTGTTCTGTTTTCCTGAAATGTTTGGTCCTGTCTAAATAGGATCGAAGTTGCCTGTGAACAAGCTTGTGCAGCATATGTTCCATCTTATTAGTGTTTTTAGGGAAAAATACGGGTAAATTCAACAGATTGGTTGAGATTTGTCTCTGAGTAAACTTTAGGTAAAAATGATGGATTCATTCTGAGTGAGACTCTGTCATTATGAAAAATCAAATAAGCGGGTTTTTAATGGACATGGCCTGTAACTTTAAAACCCTCTGAGCAGAAGTAATAGCTATTAAAAATGTGGTTTTCCATGATAGATACTCAAGTCACAAGATGAGGCTGGTTCGAAAGGGGGGAGGATTATTCGGGAAAGAGCAAAATTTACATTCTATGACATACCTGGAGCTTTGATGGGTGGTCTCAAATGAACAGCACCCTTGAGAAATGCTTTAGAGAGTCTATGTGACATATTAGACCCCTGGTTACCAAGATGAAAGTAAGAAATTGTTGCCAATTGAACTCTTAATGGTTGCTTCCGCTGCCCCTTCATTGAAAAGTTTAGTCAAAAACTGCAGAATGGACAAAACTGAAGCCAGGTATGGGTCAATATTGTTCTGAAACGCCCATATAGAAAACCTTTTCCATTTACTAAGATACAACTTCCTGGTAGACTACTTATGAGAGGATGTTAAAATATGCTGAGCCGCAGCTGACAGGTTGTGAATCCTGGCTATGTTTGAAATTTGGAGCAGCCAAGCTGTCAGTTTGGGGGACTAAAGAGAAGGATGAGAGCCCCTGATGAACGAGTCAGAAGATCAGGCACTGGGTCCAGAATCCAAGGTTCTTCCGATAGATGAGGCTGGTGGAAGGGGAACCATATTTGACGAGGCCAGTAAGGGGCTATTAAAATTATGGCCCTTCCAAGAGCCATGGCTTTCTGTAAAACTTTGGGTATCAGAGGGAAAAGAGGGAAGGCATAAAGGAGACCCAGGGCCAATTGTGCACAAGTGCATCCCTTGGGGCATCCCCCGGAGGGGGGATTAGGATAAAGTAGCTGCTGCATTTCATGTTTGTTGGAGTTGCAAAGAGATCACAGCAAGGCTGGCCCCATTTGCGGAATATCCTTTCCGCTACTTCTTCCTTTAGGGACCACTTGTGAGGCAATAGAATTGCCCTGCTCGGTTTGTCTGCTATCACAATGAATCCCCCCAGGATGTGCGTTGCTATCAGAAAACGCTGGGTGGAAGTTGCCCACTGTCATACTCTCAGGGCCTCTTGACATAGGGGATAAGATCTGGTTCCTCCTTGTTTATGTACCAGTCCACTGACATACTGTCTGTCTGAATTGCAATAGTTCCCAGAGGGAGAGAGTCTTGAAAGGACTACAACGCTAGAAGTACTGCTCTCATCTCCAGGACACTGATATGCAGATGAACCTCATGTTTCCTCCATGTGCCTACGGCTGTACTTCCCTGATAATGCCCCCCCCCCACCTTATCAGGGAGGCGTATGTGTTCACCGTGGCTATAGGAGTGGGTAGGACAAAGTGGTGACCTAGAGTTACTTGGTGAGAGATCAGCCACCACTGAAGGTCCTTCTTGCATGAATTTATCATGATTTTGTGTGACATTAGAAGTTCTTGAAAAGACCACTGTGTGAACAGCAGCTATTGCAGTACACGCATATGCATCTGACCTAAAGGAATCACAATGATTGCTGCCGCTACTGTCCCTAACAATTTGAGTACCATTGAAACTGGGGCTTTTTCTCTCTGGAGCAGGTCCAGGACCTGTTTTCATAGAACAAACTTTTTCTGGTGGAAGGTTTAAGGTCATGGTAATGGTATTTAGCTCTGGTCCTATAAAAACTGTATGTTGTGAAGGTGACAACAGATTCTTCTGAATTTATGGTAATCCTCAACTGACTGCAGAGGATCAAAGTTGTGTCCCTTGCTTGTATGAGTTTGATGCCTAGTGGTGGCAGTGAGGAGCCAGTTGTCGAGGTATGGAAACATCTGGAATCTCAAACATCTCAGGTGAGCCATGACTACTGCCATGCATTTGGTGAACACACTGGGGACTGTAGTGAGACCAAAGGGCAGAGCGCGAAACTAATGACTGGCTCCTAGTCGGAAGCGCAGATGGTCCCTGGATGGCCTGTCCATTTTTATGTGGTAGTATGCATCCTGCAGATCTATCGAGCCATCCAATTGTCTTTCCCTAAAAAGGGAAGTATTGACTGTAGCGTGACCATCCAGAATTTTATCTTTTTTTACAGACTTGTTTAGTCTGCTGAGATCCAAAATGGGTCTCCAGTCCCCCGTTTTCTTTGGAGCTAAAAAGAACCTTGAGTAAGTTCCGGATCCCCTCTGGTCTGCTGGGACTGGTTGGATAACCCTTTTCCAGTAACCTTTGAATCTCTGTGGCTGCTTGTTCCCTGTGACTGGGTGGAATGTCCAGGATTTTTCTTATTGGGGGGAGTGGCAAATGGAATTGAGTATCCTTTGGATATGATGCTTTGTACCGAGCTGTCTAATTTTTAGCCGGGTGTCTGGGTACAAAGAAAACTGCCCCCTGACTGCCTCCAGAGATGGACAGGCGGGCCTCCTCTCAGGAGCGTTGATAGGGCTTCCCAAAGAACTGTCGCCCTGATTCTGCAGACCCCCTCTGCCATGTGGGAGGAGTCTTCCATTATTACTCCCTCCTCTGCCTCTAGAGGGGGGGGGGTTCACCACAAGTGCCCTGGAAAGCTCCTTGAGTTTTATGGAACCACATCTTCTCTCCCCTCTGACCTTTGGGGCAGGGTCTGGTAGAGGTGGAAAAACAGACTCCAATGGCAGAGCGTCTCTTTCCGTCCTGCTCACTCCTGGTAAGCGTTTCCTTCACTTTGGGTCCAAAAAGGGATGAGCCATCGAAAGGGGTGTTAATAAAGGAGGACTTAAAGGGCTCTGCAAAGGAACATAAGCGCACCCAGGAATGTCTCCTAAGAGTAACTCCTGTACCCGCTGCCCTACTTGTTCCATCAGCTGTATACGAGACCAGATGCATGGAAGAGTTTATAAGAGAATTTAGGGTAGTGAACTGGGAAGTTACCTTCTCCGAGACCCCCGCAGCTACTGAACCCTGTAGAGTATCTCCTAGTTCTTTCAGGAGATCTCTCTGCAACCTAGTAAAGTGCTTTAGATAGTTCAGTGATCGGACAGCAAAAGTCGCTGAACTAAACAAACATGTGCTTATTATATCTGTCCATGATCCTAGAATCCTTATTAGGAGGATGGACAGACGTAGAAGTTTGACAGTTCCTTCTTGGTGGCTGCTGCCACCACCATAGCATAACACCCACTCCTTTGGTCAGGAAGGTCTTGTCCTGTGGGGGGGGGGTTTATAAATGTATTAGGCCTCCTAGGGACAGGCTCCATGGTATCCGGCGACTCCCACGCCCTTCCAGAGATTAGCTCAATCAGCTCAACAAAGAGTGGAGACACTGAAGTGGTGGAGGGCTGAGACCCAAAAGCCTTCAGGAGGACTGACTTATCAGTAGGGTTAATAGACTTCCAGCCACCCCTCTGCTTAAGAATTTTCAGGACACCTGCGAAGGAGATATCCTCTGAGGGGAACTGTGGGGACCCTTCTGACTAAGTCAGTGTCTGAAGTGACCGATTCCTGTGGAGAGTCCAGATGTTTCCTCTTGCAAAGTCCCTTCCTAGGAACGTCTTCAGTGGAGCTTCTGGAGGTGTCTCGGAAGAGCAGGGTCTGCCCAATGGGGCTTCCTGAGGCTCAGTCTCTAAGCTTTAGAGGGATGCGTGATGTACAGGTAGACATCGGTGCTTTGGGGAAGGACCTGCTGGTTCTGATGTTGTGGTTGTCGGCATGGACAACACCCTCCTCACAGCATCGAAGGCACCCCGGTCCCGACGCAAAGAGGCATCCTGATCTGAAAATATGGAAGATTCCCTCAGCACCAGAACAGAGGGTCCCAAGCCCAAGGTAGGAGCAGAGCTCACACAAGCAGAGGTCCTGAGAGGCAAAGTTGGAACTGAAAAATCGGTCCAACTATCCTCCCCGGACCCGACCAGTGAGTGTCCGTCCCTAGACCCTTCAATCGGCACCGAAGATGTCAGGGTAGTCGGAACCAACAAGCCTGAAGCAGGTGTCGGACCCAAAAGCTCCGCAACCATCAGCTCAGAGTACTCCGGCTCCGAAACTTGAGACAGATCGGAGGAACATAAGAAAGTGGGAGGGATTTCGGTTCCGAAGTCTCAGGGATCGGCCCCGATAAAAGTTTGGCAAGCGCTTGTGTCTGCAGAAGCCGCTGCACCACACAATCCACATCCATATCTGAAAGTCTGCTTGAGGACCGAGAAGAATGAATAGATGAAGCCACCGACTGTAATATTAGGGACTTCAAGGTAGTAGACACCGGCTCCAAGACCGGGGACTGGCTCCTAACTGTAGCAACAGTCAGCCCCGATGACAGTGGAGCTGATGTTGAAGACTTCTCTGGCCTTGATTTGCTGGTCGATGGGCTTTACCTCGGTTCCGACGAACCCAAAGAAGTTTTTGAATGTCTGTCATGATTGTCTTTATCCAGTGACTCCTGAAATGAAGATTTCAATAAACATCTACCCATTAATTTTCCCTTTCATTCATGCAACATCCTGGAACTAAAAGAGTGGCATATAGAACAGTCTTCCTGTAGGTGTACCTCACCTAGACAGTACAAGCAAATCAGTATGTCCATCAGTGATGGACATTTTTTGTCCATACTTGGGGCATTTTTTAAATCCAGACCTGGATTTTTCCTTCTCCTGTTGAGACGTATCAAACCACTAACTCCAACAGTTAATGAAAGAAAAGGGAAGCCTATAGAAAAATATGCAGGCTTGTCAAACAATAGGAATTACTACTAGCCCTCTAACATAAATGGGCTGTTGCCCAATAAACACAGCAAAAACGTCTAAATTAGTTTAACTAGACAAAAGCTAACACTAGCAATGAAACTACTGGAAGAAAGGCAATATAATAAGCCCTAAACAACAAAACGGCCAGTTTTATTACACAAACAAGTACTAGCCCTCTAAATTAAATGGGCTCTAAAAATCACACACACACACACACACACACACACACACACACACACACACACACACACTAGAAGCTTTATAATAACTACTGCTTTATAAGAAAACTACTAGAATAGACAGTCTATGGGTTAGGGAGATAACCAAGTCCTAAAAATACAGTCACGACGATAAACTACAAAAAAACCTGCTAACAGCACACTAAAAAAAAAAAGCCTGAAATACTAAGAAAAGGAAACTTATACGATACACTTATCTACTGATGAACTCTCAAGGAAACTTTCCAACAAAACGAATAAGAACTGTTTTTTTTTTTAGTTGGTGAACACTATCTAGTTGCAGCGGCAAACGAGATCTGGGGGAATCACAAGGTGCATCATGGGATAGGGAGTTGGCCTCGAGCTTTTGCAGTTGGCAATCAGTAGGAATGAAGGCGAGACAGAACAACTTCACATCAAAGGTTTTACTAGCTGTAAAAACAAAACAGCAGTACTATGTGAATACAGATTCAGTTCTAACTTTTTATGCATGCAAACAGTTCATGAAACATTTTGATAACCAAGATGCTATCCTCCAAAAAAAGGAAGCCAATCTGGTGGTCCCCTGCCATAAACAAACTGTACAACAGAAGGAAGAAACTGTTGCAAGAGAGAGTAAAATCCCATGAGTGGAGGAGCTCCCTGGTCAGCCTCAGTAAGAAGCGGAGATCCCTTATAAGATCCTTCACAGCTAGCTATGAAAACAAAATCGCCACTAATTCTAAGGACAACCACAAAGCATTCTATAGCTATGTCAAGAATCTCGATGGCAACACCCAGATCTGCTCTGAAATGCAGCATAACGGCACAAAAATTACAGAATCAACTGATATTGCCAACATCCTAGCAGATAGTTTCAGTGCTAACTTTACCGCCACCCCCCACTCCCTAAAGGATCCATATCTACACAGGAATAATGCAGAGTCCCTGTAATCACAACTATGCAGGTAAAAGCTGCACTCTCTAAAGCCAAAAACACAGCATCCATGGGACCGGACAACATCCCAGGCTGTGTTTTACACAAACTTCAGAACAAACTGGCTCCCCCCTTAAGCACTATGTTCAATAATAGCCTCACATCAGGCTTTGTGCTCACTAAATGGCGCACAGCAACAGTTATCCCACTCCACAAAGGGGGAGCCACCACTGATCCCGGGAACTATTGACCTATTAGCCTAACGAGCCTGGTCTGCAAGGCCATGGAACGTATCATCATGGAACTCATTAACAAAGACATCGGTAACCTCCAAACTCTGGATCCCACCCAGTTCGGGTTTGTGAAAGGCAGATCATGCCTCCTGAACCTGATCGACTTCGAGGCAGTCACCAAAACCGTAGATGAGGGTAAGGTGGTTCACACAGCCTATCTTGACCTCGCCAAGGCTTGACACCAACACCATCCCCCACTCTGGAATTATAGCTAAACTCACTAAACTAGGTATAAATCCCTACCGTCACAAGATGGGTTGCCAACTGGCTCACTGACAAACCACACTGTAAAAGTTGCAGACTCCAAATCTGACCTCAAAGCAGTGACAAGTGGAGTACCACAGGGTTCAGTCCTGGGATCTCTCCTGTTTGGTATCTACTTCTCTGAAGTACAGGCTAACACAGAAGGCCTCTGGCTAAGGAAGTTCGCAGATGACTGCAAACTAGGAGCCATAGTCAAGTCCCCAAATAATGTGGACATCCTACAGAAGGGCCTCGCTGAGACAGATGCCTACTGTCAGAGCCATGGCCTCAAGCTCAATGCCAAAAAGTGCAGTGTCATCCCCTTTGGTAAAAACTCTGTACCCATGAACTACCACATAGGCAGCAATCTACTCAACACTGAATGTGTGATAAGAGACCTTGGGACCCAGGTGGACAGCAGTCTCTCCTTTGATAGTCACACCGCCACAGTAGTCAGGAAGTCCTTCTACGTGGCACACATCATAAAAGGGTTCTCATCCAGGAAAAAATAGGTCATTGTTCCTATCTACTCGACACTCATTAGACCCATTATAGAGTACAATGCCCCTTTTGGAATGTACCTCAAGACATCTACAGCAGCTTTTAAGACCACAGAAGTACGTCACAAAGAAGATTACTGGCCTGTAACAAATGCCCTACACGGACGGTCCCAAATAACTCCAGCTTTACTCCATAGCATATCGCCTACTCTGAGGTGATCTCTGCCTAACATATAAAGCTATGTCAAACCCAGAGCTGTTGGACATGCTACACCTAAAGAAATCCCAGTCCCTCCGAGCTACATGCTCTAGGGACCTAAACCTTGTCACCACAATAAACACGACATGCTGGAGGGAGAGATTCCTGTCCCAGGGACTTCCCATACTCTGGAAAAGGCTACCCATCTATGTCAAGCAAAGTTCTTCATTAGCACTCCAAGAAAATCTTGATGAGTGGATGGGAAACAGGAAATACACCCCGGGGATCACTTCTGTGTCTCTGCTCGACAGTGGCACAGGAAAATAACTTTCTTGGGTGGCGTAAGCCATGGAACCTTGTTGGCTAGGCTTACGTAGGCCCTTGGGCCGATAGTTAGTACCTACCTATGAACCTATAAGCAGAATGCTGTATGTATATACGCATACAGAAACACGTTCATATACAGTGTTAGTCACAGTGATTCTTCAGTAAACATGCAACATGAACATTGAAGAAACGATGATTCAGATGTTTTGCAAGACAAATTTCATATTAAAACTGCACAATGCAGTTCCATTAAATTAACTACTACTTAAGACATAAAACAAATGTCTGATGTGACAGGAGTTGATGTGGATAACTGTTGTCAGATCAGTATAACTAACCTTATAGGTTTCATAGGTGCTTACTAAGCAAATAACCACAAGGGCCTTTTTAAGCCCAGACATGCATCCGAAATCTCTGGTACCCTTGATAAGTGTAACAGCCAGCTTGGGAGACTACGCAGAGGCCTGGGAGATTAACCATGGAGACAGGCTGCCCATCTCCCTTAGAGACATAGGTGCCAAACCAGGGATGAATTTTGTGTTCCCCATCCAATTGTCCAAGTTACACTTGAAATGGATTAGGGAGGAACTCTGCTTCACATGGACGGTGAGCCTGTTCCAGAGAAGGGGTAGTCTCTAGGATACATACCTGTCTCTACAACAGGTCCCTATGTCACAGGCAAGTTTTAAGTGTTTAGAATGGGTAATTCTGGTGTTGTTTGTTTTGCAGATATGCATGAGGTCCATCTGAGTGGGGTCTGACAATGCCTTGTATGCCAGGCATAGATTTCCCCCTCAAAAGCCTGTAGGAGATTGAATATAAGGATAGGGCCTTGAGGCAGTCTGCATAGGACATGTTACTTATGCCATGGATTCTTTTGGTGAGGAACCTCTGTGAACATTCCAATTGTTGGATATTCCCAGTTAGGTACATTCCAAAGGGGGCACTTACTCCATGACTGTTTTATTTGAAACCTGGATCCCTGTTTCTTTCCTTTTGTGCCAAACACAGTAGAACAATGACTTCCTTGGACACAGATGCCATACCTTTGTTTATACGTTGCTCAACATAGAATGATTTCTTCACTTCTGTAGACACATGATGGTCAAAGGATAGATTAGTGTCTGTGAGTCTCCCCCCATGCCCCTGTCTAGTGGGTCAACTCTTAGGGGTGTGTTGCCAATATGACAGTTACCAGAGGTGAAATTCCCCAAGGATACTATTATGTATTTCTTGGCACTGGTTTTGCTCTGTGGCTCTGGCACCAGTTGTTTGTCTATCAGCCCTTCCTGGAGAACATTTGTATCGGTCGGTGATTCAATGACAGCTCCTAATTTGCAATCTGCAAATTTAGTCAGCCAGAGGCCACTGCTGATGGCCTTGACTTCAGAGAAGTAAATGTCAAAAAGGAGTGGTCTAAGGACCAATCCCTGAAGGACTCAGATTGTGACTGGCCTCTTTGTAGAGGTGGACTCCCAAATTCCAACTTCATGGGACCTGTCTGCAAGCCAGCTGGCTATCCACTGGGTAACATAAGGGACTGTACCTAACCTCTTAAGTTTTTCAACAATGCCTGAGTAGGGGATTGTGTCAAATGCCTTGGCCAGGTCAAGGTATGCACAGTGAACCATCTTGCCCTCATCTATTCCTTAGGTGACAGTCTAAAAGTCGTCCACCAGGTTGAGTAGGCATGAGCTGCCCTTGATGAAATCAAACTAGGTTGGGTCCAGTCTCTGGAGGTATCCTATGCCATTACTGATCAAGTCCATGATAACTCTTTCCATGGCTTTGCATATGAGACTAGCGAGACTTACGGGTCTGTAGTTTTCAGGGTCTGTAGATGGCCCACCTTTGTGCAGAGGGATGACTGTTGCTATTCTCCATTCATGAAGGCACAATGCTAGTTTGGAGGCTACAGTTAAATAGCAATTCCAGAGGGACTGATAGATCAGGTTTCATGATAACTACAAGGAATCCAGGGATACTGTCTGGGCCCACTGATGCTGTGTTCTTGGCCTTAGAGAGAACATTAAGGACTGGTTTCCTACTGATAAGCAGGGGGAGTTATATTTGATGGTATTTCCTGAGGAAGGGGAAGAGAGGTAAAGGTGGAGCTGAATTTGTTGGCCAAGAGGTTTGCTATGTCTTCTGCCTCAATATAGGTGGCTCCATTTACAATGAACTTACATAGAATAGTGTATTGCCTTTGGAGTTGCGGACATAGCTAAAGAATGCCTTGAGTTTGTCCTTGGCCTGGGAGGCTAAATTTTATCTCAAATTTGGCTTTGGTATACTTTTTGTCTTCAGAGTTGTTTGTTTAGTTTGAGAAGAGTGCTTCATCCTTTTTGCCATGATCATCTTCCTTCTGTTATACAGCCTATTGATGATGAGAGTCCACCAGGGTGGCTTGTTTTTTGGAATCAGTTCTGTACTTCCCTTGGATACAGCTGCCTCTCTCCAACTATCAACATGCTTGCATAGGGTTTCTGTGAAGAGTTCTGCTTAAGCAGCAGTGTTCGCTTAGTTTATGGGGTCTTCAAATTTTGCTAGGTTATCACTTAGTAGGAAGTTAGCCTTAAAGAAGTTTCTGAATATTCCAGGGTTAGCTGGGGTTCCAGGTCTTATTTTTACTTCAAAGGAGACCATTCTGTGGTCTGACCTTACCAGAGAAGACATTACACTAGGGGGTGTACAGCACTCTCCCATATAAGTGAGGACCAGATCCAGTACGGTTGCACACCTTGTTAGTATACTGACAATCTGGTCCAGGCAGTTTGTGTTTTCAAAATACAGGAATCTCTGTGCCTGTATGTTTGGTGTCATATACGATTCCCAATTAACAGTGGGGTAATTAAAGTCGTCCATGAATATGGTACTGGTTGGATGGGTAGTGTTTCCAATAAGTTTAAATACATGGTATGGATTTCCTAGGTCACAGAGAGGGACCTACAGCTTTCAAGGAAATGGTATTTGCCTCACATTAACTTCTCTATCCTAAGCACAATACATACATTCTTATCTGCATAATGTAAGAATTTACATCTGGTGACAAACCTACTGTTAGTCCTTCTGAATGATGTAAGAATCTAAATCTGACAGACATACTGATTAGTTTACTGTAGTGAATCCCTGTTTTTCATGTATATGTTGCTTTGAATATTTTCTGTATATCAGCTAACTGTTTACTTATTTTTGTAAATGACAATCTGTAGAACATGTGGTGCTTTTCTCCCAGGGCCTCCACTGAAAAAGGGCTACTTAGCTCAGTTGGATAAACCCAGTCAACAAATGTAAAATAAATAAATTGATTTTGCCTATTGTAATTTAAACATGGAGTAACTTGAGTGCATTGTTCTGTTTGACCATCCCGGAGGTATATATTTTTTATATAAATCGAGACACCTCCATCTTTAGTCCTTGTCTGTGTAGTAGCTGGTCTAAATGTGTGGAAGGCATTATAACTTTGCACTGCTGGTGTGCTCTCCACAGCTTTAAAACATGTTTCAGTGACTGCGGAAATGTTAGTATTGTACAGAGTGAAGAGGGCTTCTAGGGAGTGGAGTTCTTCAGTTTGACATTGCCTAAAAAAGGCACTATGGGGTAAGGACAATGTTTTAGCTAATATTCGAAAGGTGCAGACCATCCCTGGCAAAGCTGTATGGTCTACTGCCCATCTCCTTCTATGCTGACAAATACTGCACCCCCCTTAGAATGACACCAGAAACTAAGCCAATCATGAAAGTCAGTCATCTTTTGTTCACATTGTAGCATCATCCTTAGAGAAGTAAAATGCTGCTCAATGCTAGGCTCATCCCAGCCTGGGACACATTTCAATAGCTCCATGATGCATCTCTTCATATAGTCTACAGAGGTACTTCTCAGGTCATTTACACCTATAAGGACTATGACTGAGTTGTACCAGTACTTGTGGTCCAATGACCCAAGTACATGTGTAATATGGCAGACAGATCCTGCCCCCTGACAAGGAACTGACCATGACTTTTTCCTTGCACAGCCTTGTGAAAAGTACATCAGTGTGTCTCACAATGGAGTC
Source organism: Protopterus annectens (assembly GCF_019279795.1). Taxonomy (NCBI): domain Eukaryota; kingdom Metazoa; phylum Chordata; order Ceratodontiformes; family Protopteridae; genus Protopterus; species Protopterus annectens. Next base: position 350,690,617 of record NC_056739.1, read on the forward strand.
TCTAATGACTAGAATGTTGGATTCTGTGGTGGCTTGCCTTACAGGCCTAGAAATAGAGGCTCCATGAGATGTGGCTGTGTGTTGTTGTGGGTCTTGTTTTGAATGTGTGTGTTCGGGGTAGCTGAGGATGTTTATTATGTGTACTTTGTCTAGGTGGTCTCTGGTGTTTAGGAAGGTTACATTTAAGTGCATCAGCATATGTGGGTCTGTGTGTTTGCTTTGAACTGTGTGAGATAGGTGCAGCACGTGTACTACTGGCAACCTTACTGATATTAGGAGTGCTTTTACGCGAGAGCTTTGCCTCCAGTGACATTGTGTAAATACATCACTCACATACCTTATCAGTTTTGCTTGAGAATTAGCTGGTTGCCAGTAAACATGAGGCAATTTCTACATTGCCTCAGGATGCCCATATCCACCAATCTGGTAATGAAAATAGTGGGAAATTTCACATCCATGGCAATAGACCCTTTTTACTGATTGGACAGATGGAAGGAGAATATAAAGTATGTCAGGAGTATCCAGTTTGCAACTCAGGGGGCAGTGCTTTTCCACTGCAAACTAGTTATCCTCTGTGTAACTAGGTATTGGTAAAATTTCAATGGTGCTTTTACAGGAAAAATGTCAACTCAAGGTGCCTGTGACTATACAAGGCACTGCCAAACACAAGGGGAAACTAATAAGTAGAGTCTGATTTATGGATAAAGTATTTAGGCAGATATTCTGAAGTTAGATGCAAATCAAGCACTACTTACTGAAAAGAATTAGCTTGTCAAGAATGATAAAGAGAGGGGCGTCACACGAATGCCTGCCTACTACTAGTGCTGGTCTCAACACAGCTTCCCTCTGCTCAGATACAATGCTTTTCTCACTAGAAGCAAAACAGTAGCACTAATTCCAAGATGAGAAGCAGGCAAGAGTGTGTCTGGTGACCCATAGTCTTGTTCCAGATGATATAAGGGTTTGTAGGCTTGTTGCACCTTTTTCCTGGTAGATGCCTTGAAGAACAACCAAACCAATCAAGAAGATCAAGCACAGACTCAATTCCTAACCACAGTCAGGAATCTATGCATTGTACTTATCTCACCAGGAGCAAAGTATAAATACCAATTCCAAACTGGCACCTACACAAAGCAGTTATCAGGCTTTCCATTGATCAGCCATCCCCAGGAAATAATGTTCCGATGCTCCTTCTCTCACCACAAGTAAAACAGAAGCACTACTCCCAAGATGACTACTGACAGGCAGAATATGGGCTCTCCAGTAACTAATGATTTTGGAATAGATACTGCAGATTTTAAAGGTAAGATGGAAAATGGTTTAATATCCCAAAAGCTGCAGTGTGCACTAAACAGCTAAATATGAAAGACGGAGTAACTTAAGCTATAGCCAACAGAAGAGCCAGAAAGAGTGGCATGCAGGCATAACTCAAAATCAGATCCCATGAACAGTGAGTAGAGATAAGATGGACTCAGAAATGCAGAGTACAGTGTGAATAAGACTATAAAGGGCATGTGCATGGTTAATAATCCACTAAAGCAAAATGTTTGGTGGTGGTAGGAACTTGGTGCAGTTGTAGATCTTCAAAGCACATTCACGGCTGCAGTAATATTTCCAAAGAACTTCTGCCAAATAAGGTCTAACTTCCAGAGGTCTTCACTTCTCCACTGGCCAACTGGACAGTGGTACAAGAGACATTAGCTCACATCATCTTTGATCCTTTCATACCCTGGCAAGCTGAACTGTACTGTTCTGGTGCCAGATTACTATCAGCTATGGTGGAAGTGATCCCTCATGGAAGCAGTACAAGCAGAACATTGAAGCTGCCTCTACAAATTCTGAATCAACCCTGATAAAGTAGTACTGGACCACAGGAACAGCTGAGGAAAGGAGGAAGGGAGAGACTAGAGCACCCCCTTACCCACTGATGCCCACCAAGTTTGAGGAAAAGGAAGGGAACTGGTACAGCAACAATAAATACACTCTAATGTGTTAAGAAATTATCTTAATGTAGACAACTGTATAAAGCTCAATGTACAATTCACTGTTGTAGCAATGGCTAGAGAAGATTCAGACAGCTTATGTACCCAATGGGTGGATGGTCCTTGGATGGGAATGGTTGTAAGAGTCCACACAAGGTGGTATTGGCAAACCCAGCCCTGGCCACAATACTTGCATTATAATGCTTAAAAAGGTGTGAATAGATGACCAACTGGAAGACAGATTGTGTACTGACCCCTCTAAGGAAGTCAGTGGTGGCTGGAATGGCCCTAATGGAAAGGGCTCTGATATTCCCAGGGACATACTCGCATACATGGAACAGCGTTACCAGCAGATGATACCATTAGCAAGCAATTCAGATGGGATCTGTCTGCAAACAGGTCTCCCACTTACTGCTCTTAGCAAATGAAATGAACAAATGAGCAGATTTTCTAATTTGTATTACTCTCTCTAGGGAAAAGTCTTAGTTGCCTATACACATTGAGAATGCAGGATTTCTACCTCTTTGTTCTTAGGTGATGGAAAAAAAACTACAAGAAGGTGGACAGCTTAGCTCCACAACAGTTCTATCACAAATGCTGGGTCTGTATCTTGGGTGACCCTATCCCATGGGAAATAAAGGGTTCTCATTAGGGCTTCTAACATAGGTAAATGCCACCAGGAAAGCTGTCTTCCAAGACAGATTTCTTTGTGGTCCCTCCCTACCCCTAGCTACCTGCCAACTATTACTCTCCTTCTCCTCATCTAGGCCAACTGACCTGTTCTTCCCTCTCACCATGCAAGAGCCAACCAAGAGGAGCCACCATTTAAGGCAGCCATCAGGGGATTTGCTATAGACATCCCAGACAGCATTCTCCTAGGAGAACATGCAGTGGGCACAGCATGGGACTGCTGTTTACTTATATGAGTGATGTAATCCAGCAAGTGACTCATAATCCTGGGATGACAACATCATGTATGTTTCTCGGATTACCACCAGAGAAATCAAGTGCATTTACCCTGGACATGGCCCCCAACTCTCCCTCTTTAGGGAGACTAACAGGCACAGCCCTTTCACTTCTCCCCCACACCAAACACCAGCTCCAGAAATTATCAGAATCACTAAAACTCTGGTTTCCTAGACTGTAGTCACTGTTTTATCATTCTATGCCAGCAGAGCTAGCTTCTTACAGGAGAGAAATCTGAGAGTTGCGGAAGCAGCTGTTTCAAAAGTGACAAGGTAATTTTTTTACTAAAACATAAGGTCCCATGATGGAGTTCATAGGTTCATACTAGGCTATCTGCCCTAGGGCATTTATAAGCCTAGCCAGAGTATGTTTGGCTTTCGCCACCCATTTTAAATTAATTTTGCTATGCCCTTTTTTGAGGTTAGTATACTGTGCCTCTAACAGTGACACTGAAGTGATACCCGAGGTAAACCTACGATCTCCCATCCACTCAAGATTCCTCTTGAAGAGAGTCAATAAGGGACCCTGCCTAACCTAGACTGGGATTTTATTCCACAGCGAAGGGAGCCTCTGGGTTATGAATCGGTCCCTCCAGCATGTCCTATTTATTTCAGAGCTGAGGTTCAAGTCTCTCGAGCGCGTAGCTCGATGGGATTTGGATTTTTTGAGGTGCAGCATGTCCCTTAATTCCGGGTTGGACATGGCTTTATACGTCAGGCACAGATCTCCTCTCAGCAGGCGGTATGTCACTGAGTAGAGCTGGAGGTTCTTTAACCGGGCAGCATATGGCATCTGTTTGAGCCCTTTAATCCTCTTGGTGAGGTACTTTTGGGGTCTTTCCAGCTGCTGCAGGTGTTTGGTAAGGTACATCCCAAAAGGGGCATTGTACTCGATTATGGGCCTGATGAGGGATGAGTAAAGAGGCACGACCTCCCCTGATCTAGATGTGAATCCCTTCATGATTAGGTGGGTTATATAAAATGTTTTTCTAACCACTTTGGCCATGTGGTTGTCAAATGAGGGATCGCTATCAACTTGCGTCCCCAGGTCCCTAATTACTTCTTCTGTACTTAATGGATTACCACCTATGTGGTAATTTGTGGGCACTTTGTTTATGCCAAAGGGGATGACTATACACTTTTTGGCATTTAGCTTGAGGCTATGGCTCTGGCACCAGTTGTCTGTTTCTATGAGGCCCTTTTGGAGGACGCTTGTGTCGGCTGGAGAGTTGATTATGGCACCCAGTTTGCAGTCATCTGCGAACTTGGTCAGCCACAGTCCTTCCATGTTGGCCTGTACCTCCGAGAAATATATACCAAACAAGAGAGGTCCCAAGACTGAGCCTTGTGGGACGCCACTTGTAACTGGTTTGGAGTCTGACATGGCTCCAGCAATTCTAACCATGTGGGTTCTGTACTTCAGCCAGTTTGCAACCCATCTAGTGACATAGGGGTTTATATTTAAGCTGGTGAGCTTATCTATAATGCCCGAGTGGGGTACTGTATCGAATGCTTTTGCAAGGTCCAGGTAGGCTGTGTGGACCACCTTCCCTTTGTCAATGGCCTTGGTGACTGTTTCAAAGAAGTCGACCAGGTTTAAGAGGCATGATCTGCCCTTAAAGCCGAACTGGGTAGGATCCAGTGTCTGTAGGTCCCCAATATCTTTATTTATAAGGTCCATGATGATCCTTTCCATAGCTTTGCAGACCAAGCTAGTCAGGCTTATGGGGTGATAGTTTCCAGGGTCCGTTGAGGCACCACCTTTGTGGAGAGGGACCACTGTTGCTGTACGCCACTCTTTGGGTACATATCCTGTAGTAAGGCTGAGATTGAACAGTAGTTTTATGTTTGGGTTTAGCTCTTCTTGGAGTTCATGTAGGACGCAGCCCGGGACACCGTCTGGTCCCACTGATGCTGTGTTTTTTGCTTTGGAGAGGGCAGCTCTTACCTGAGCATCTGAGATGTCAGGGGGGCAGCACTCTGCTGGGATAGATATTTGCCCGTTTGGTGGGGAGGGGGAGAGAAGTTTGCGCTGAACCTGTCAGCTAGGATGTTGGCAATGTCTGTGGGTTTGGTGTATTTTGGACTAATTCTGAGCATATCTGGGAATTCCCACCCAGGTTCCTAACATAACTAAAGAAAGCCTTGTGATTATCCTTAGTGTCCTGTGCAATTTCTCTCTCGAAGCTGGCCTTAGACGATTTTATGAGTGCCCGTAATTTTTTGCTAATACTGATCAGAGATGCCTTCCCTTTTTGGGATTCTGCTCTATCATGTAGTAGCTTCCTCCTTCTATTGTATAGTTTGTTTATGGCTGGGGTCCACCAGACAGGACGTCTGCCTTTGGAGGATTGAGTCTTGGTTTTATTTGGGATTGCATGATCCATGCATTCCTGAAGGTGTTCATAGAATGCATTTATAAAGGATTCTGCGGTCTGGGCCGTATTTTCCACAGGCCCAGGGACTTTGAAGGATTCCACCTCGGTTTTGAGGAGTGTGAAATTTGCTTTAGAGAAGTTTTTCACTGTGGTTTTCTGGGCAGGGGGTGGGGTCGGGATGTGAATATCCAGTTGGATTAGTTTATGGTCTGATCTTACCAGTGAGGGATACACTTCTGGTCTGGAGCATAGAGTCCCCATGTTGGTGATGATCATGTCCAGTATGTTTTCCCCTCTTGTGGGAGTGGTAACAAGATATTCCATAGCATTTGAGTTTATGAATTCTAGGAACCTTTGGGCTAGGGTGTTGGAGCTAGAGTAATGCTCCCAGTCTATGTTTGGGTAGTTGAAGTCGCCCAATATAATGGTGTTTGGAGAGACCTTCATATTTTCCAGTGTTCTCAGGAAGGCCTAGTGGGGTTCCTGGATTTGAGAGGGTGGTCTGTAGCAGGCTATGAACTGGAAGGCAGTTTTACCCACTGTTAGTTGCACATGGATAGTCTCTGATGCCTTGTGCTGTGCCACCAACCTGGAGGTGTGGGTATCTTTGATGAATATTGATACTCCCCCTCCTTTTGTAGTTCGGTCCAAGTTTTGGGGCCGAAAAGCATGGTATGAGGTATAACCTGGTAGTGCTGGGGTGCTCTTGGGAGCCCTGAACCAGGTTTCTGTTAGTGCATAGATATCGATGTTCTCCATGCTAAGGAGAGTTTCGAGTGCGTGCATCTTGAGGTTTAGACTTCTGGCGTTGAGTAGCACTACTCTTAGTTTCTTATCCCTTGTGATACCTATGGAGGTGGGTTTGTCTTTTGAGCTTTGCCTAAAAAAGGCACTATGGGAATACCAAGAGACTTTGCCAATATCCGAAAGCCCAGGGGTGACAGGTGCAAGCCGTCCTTAGCGAAGCATCGTAGCTTGTCGAGCATATCATCCCAGGCTGACAGGCATTGGATCCCCTTTGAATGACACCAATACTTAAGCCAGTTGTTGAAATTGATAGTCTTGTCTTCATATTTTGGCATCATTCTTGGTGAGGGTAAGATGTTACTCAAGGTCAGGGTCATACCGGCCTGGGCTACATGCTTAGAGCGCTCCTCTATGTCTCTTTTCATGTAGTCCAGGGAGGTACGTCTTAGGTCATTCACACCAGCATGGACAATGACCGAGTCATATTTGTACTTGCCTTGGAGTGACCTGAGTGCTTGTGTTATGTGGCGGATCCTAGCGCCCGACAGGCTGCTCACCGTGACCTTCTCCTTGTTCAGCCTGGTGAGTGGGACGTCAGTGTGCCTGATGATAGAGTCACCTATTACAAGTGAATCAGGTGTGTTGTTTAGCCTTAAGGGCTGTGACTGTTCGGCACACTGGCTTTGTGAGATATGTGTTGCAAGTGTTTTGTTTTGGGGTGGCGGTTGCTTGGGTGTCTGCTTTGGAGGTCTCTGCTGCTTAGGCAGATCTTTATTTAGAGCCTCCGAGTATGTTTTTGTGTGATTATGTGTTTGGTTTGCTGTCGTGGTAGGTCTATGTGAGACTGGAATTGTAGTGAGTGTGGTTTCCTTCTCCTCCTGACTGGTTATGCCAGTACTGAGTTGAGAGAGCTTAGCCTCCAGTTTGGCTATATGGTTGCATCTCTCACATGTTGGAATTTGTTGGGAGGAGGAGAGAGTTGTCTGTGTACATGAGGCAGTTGTAATATTGCCTCAAGATTCCCAGATTCACCAGCTGGACCGGACAGGAGATTGACAACTGACCTTTGGACATGCTAGAATAGTATTGGGAATTCCTTTATAATTGAAAACAAGGGCCAAAAGGGAACAAGGTACTCAAGGGGAGTTTGTGAGGGTGTAGTGCTTTTAATTTTTTAGTGCTGACTTATATAATTGCTTAGTGAGTAAGTGCCAGGTAACTTAAGTGCAATGTGTTACAGGTAACTTAAATGCAAAAACGACAAACAGTAACTTTCTTTCAAGTGAAACAAGGAAATAAGTACAGTAAGCAATGCAGATATCACTAGGGATCCACAGAACCGCTGAAAAGCTGCTTTTTAGGTGGAATTAGCGTTCCAGGGAAATAACAAGCATACAAACAAAGCTAGATTCAGCAGGCCTGGATCTAGTCTATGCTACAGCAAACAAGGTGTACCAATTTCAGTAAGAAACAGTTCAAATATGCAGGCACTATAAACCTTTAACCAGAAATTCCCAGCTCACAAGGGCAGAGTCCAGCCTCTCCTCCCAGAAGAGTGCAGACCACGAACCTTCTTAATGTAAAATAACTGGTCTGAAGCCCAAGTGCTTAAACCAGAACTAATACACTTTTAGAATAACAGACACTGAGCAGTTCCCAACTTAGGATGTAAGCTACCTGTCCTGCCACCACAGTGCATGCCACAAACCTTCCTAATGTAAAACAACTGGTCTGAAGCCCAAGTGCTTAATCCAAAAGACTTAGAATGATAGCTACACTTTAATCAAGTTACTACCAAGCAGTAATAAATACAAATGAATACTTTAAAGAATGCCTGGATTAGTGCTCAAGTTATACAAACAAAGCTAGATTCAGCAGGCCTGGATCTAGTCTATGCTACAGCAAACAAGGTATACCAATTTCAGTAAGAAGCAGTTCAAATATGCATGCACTATAAGCCTTTAACCAGAAATTCCCAGCTCAGAAGGCCAGAGTCCAGCCTCGCCTCCCACAAGAGTGCAGACCACGAACCCTCTTTGTGTAAAATAACTGGCCTGAAAGCCCAAGTGCTTAAACCAGAATTAATACACTTTTAGAACAACAGACACTGAGTCCTCAATCAGCAGTTCCCAACTTAGAAGGATGTAAGCTACCTGTTCTGCCACTACAGTGCAGACCACAAACCCTCAATGTAAAACAACTGGTCTGAAGCCCAAGTGTTTAAACTAAAAGGCTTAGAATGAGTTACACCAAGCAGTAATAAATATAATTGAGTACTTTTAAGATGGCGCAAAAGCAAAATAAAGTAAGAACACAAATACAGTAAAAGCAAATAAAAATTTTTTTTTCAGAAAAGTAGCAAAAGCAGTAGTAAAAAATTCTCATGCAGTGCAAGCTGGCACACTTGAGTATGTAGCAATATTAGTCCACACACAGTTTGAAAAAAATGTAATTAAATTAAAAAGGACTAAAAGCATGTGCAGAAAGAAATCTACAGTGGGGTGGGCACTGCAAAAGCCACCAAATTTAAACTACAACCAAGAACGGGGGGGCAGTTTCAACACAGATGTGAGGAATGTGCAAATTATAAAGCCAAAAAATATATACTGATCTCTATATATTTGCAGAGCAGTAAGACAACAGATATATAAGCAACAATTTAGCTCTATAATACAGAATAATACAGAAAAATATACTCAGCTCTATATATTTGAAGATAGTCTTGTAAGGCTGTCGCTTCTGAAATGTTGGACTCAAACTGCTTAACTGACATCAAGAAAAACAGAGGGGATCCCAAGGCAGACATGCCAAAACTGCTGAAGTGTGTACCTTGTCTGAGGAAGAAGACAATCCTACTTTGTAAACATCTGACAGATAGGGGAGTACCAAGGACAATTTTCATCTTTTGAAGTACTAAAGGGAGAAGGTTTTCCATTTAACCACGCATGATTGCCTTCTGCATAGTTTCCTAGCTTCCCTCAAAACAGACTGCATGTCTTCTGAACACACTTTACTAGAAAGTCTCACCCAGACTCTGCTACACTTTGCTATGAGGGAAAGGTTAGTTTGCTTTTTATTTGTTGTATTACTTTGTCTTTTTCTATTTTGAATACTGTAATTTGTTTTATTTACCTTGTGTTTTACTTGTATTCTGCTTTTAACTGCATATTAAAACTTGAAGAGACCACAACTCTGTCTCTTGTGAGTCGGGCAGAAATTAGTACAGGTCAATAGAACAGGTCAGTTAAGGTTAATCATTGTGAACTGAGGGGGTGGAGCTAGGAACTAAACCTTCTATTTAAGGGGTAAAATAAAACAGTTCAGAGTTTTACTAGAAAGGCTCACCCAGACTCTGCTACACTTTGCTGTGAGGGAAAGGTTAGTTTGCTTTTTATTAGTTGTATTACTTTATTGCCTTTTCTATTTTGAATACTGTGATTTGTTTTATTTACCTTGTGTTTTACTTGTATTCTACTTTTAACTGCATATTAAAACTTGGAGAGACCACAGCTCTCTCGTGAGTCAGGCAGAGATTTCTTTTTCTCCATCTGGTTACTGTAGTGTTCTTAACCACCACTGTCTTTCTAGTTGCCTTCCCCTTATGTTAATTTGACCATATATCTAATTTCCTCTCTGTTTTTACTGGCTTGTGTAAGCACAAAATCATCATTTTGTGAAATCACTCCCCTTCAACCATTTCAATTTATTGGCCATCATACTGTATTCCATAGTACCAGAATACAAATGTGACCACACCCTTTCAATTTATCTTGCTGTTTTAAAAATAGTGACTCTCCACTACTTTTTAGACAGGTAAAAGTTAAGTTACCTACTTTCACATCCAACTCCTCTAGTGCACACTGCAGTGTTTAGGATAAACCATTTTTTTTTCATCTTACCTTTAAGCATCCCTGTGACTACACTTGCTTTAAAACCTGCTGGAAAGCACTAGGAAGTCTTAAACTGATACAAGTACTCAGCTCTCCTTGTTAATAAGGAGAAATTAATCTTGGCCACTAAACAGCCTATAACTGCAAAGTACCTTGCTAAGGTAAAGGAAAACAGCTCTTGTACTTTGCCGAAAAAAAGCAGCAAACCAGGCATGTCCAAGGGTCAGCTTCCAGTGCTTTCTCCTGTCCACCTGGTGAATTTGGGCATACTGGGGCAATGAAACAATTGCCTCATGTACACAGACAACCCTCTCATTCTACCACCCAACACTACAACCTGCAAGAGACGCACTTACATAGCCAAACTGGAAGCAAAGCTCTCTCCACCCAAGATTGTGCTACACAGTCAAGAGAAGGTTAGCACCTGCACTACACCTCAAGCTACACATACCCCTTCTAAACTCACACCACCAACACCCACACATAGCAACACTAAACCCACATATGTGGAGGCCCTTAACAGTAACCTGCCCAAGCAACAAGGACCTCTGAAGATGAAACACAAACACCAATCACAACCAAAGTGTCACATAGCTCACACCACCAGTGTGCCACACAACAGCAGCCCCTAAGGCAAGACAACATACCCAACACTTTAGTCATAGGTGACTCTATAGTCAGGCACACTGATGTCCCACTCACTAGGCTGAACAAGGAGAAAATTAGTCAGCTGCCAGGCTCCGCCACATAACACATGCACTCAAGTCACTCCACAATAAGTACAAAATATGACTCTGTCTGTCCATGTTGGAGTGAATGACTTGAGGCGTACCTCCCTGGACTACATGAAGAGAGACATGGAAGAGCTCTTGGATCATGTGGCCCAGGCAGGTATGATGCTAGCCCTGAGTAGCATCCTGCCTTCGCCCAGAATGATATCACAGTACAAGGACAAAATGATTGACTTCAACAATTGGCTAAGCTTCTGGAGTCATTCAAAGGGGATCCAGTATCTGTCTGCCTGGGACAACATAATCAACAAACCACGATGCTTTGCCAGAGATGGTCTGCACCTGTCGCCCCTGGGATTCAGGTTACTGGCTAAGGCTCTTGCCACCCCTATAGTGTCTTTTTCTGGCAAAGTTCAAAGGACAAAACCACCACCTTAACGGGTGGAAGCATGCAAAATGTGAAGGTAATGCTACTCAATGCTATAAGTCTAAACCTCAAAATGCACTCTCTCAAAGCACTCCTAAAAATGGAGAACATAGACATCTGTGCAGTAACTGAGACAGTACAGTTTTGTACCTACCATAAATGTAGATGTTCGAAGATCCACATTGCTGCAGTCCTTACACTTGGGTAGTCCGCTGTCCTCGGTCGGCCCGAATATCAAAGTATAAGGCTGACGTCGGTCAAGGCGCATTAGACTGACATCAGGACGTCAGGGTACAAATGCGCATGACCGACGTCATATCCTCAGTCTTTTCTTGCCCCAGATGTCAGAAGACCCTAAAAAGAAAGGTCAAAACCAAAAGACAGCAAACACCCAACCAACCACCCTTGCACTAACAATATGTACAATATATACAATATATACAATATTTACAACCCAACCCACACAACCGCCTCTAACTACAGAGGGGAAGGAGGGAGGTAATTGGACTGCAGCAATGTGGATCTTGAACATCTACATTTATGGTAGGTACAAAACTGTACTATGTTCTTCATCTCACATTGCTGCAGTCCTTACACTTGGGTAGAATCCCAAAGCAGAGGAAAGGGAGGATGGCAAAACTATAAGGAAGCAGGAGCTGCCAAAATGCCCTGTAAAATAGCAGTGGCAAAACCAGCCCTAGATTTAGAGTAAAGTGGAAGGTGATAATGCTTAGAGAAAGTATGCACTGAACTCCAAGTAGCTGCCTCCAAAATATCCTTAGTTGCCACCCCTTAAAAAGCTGTCAGTGGCAGTAGCCCTAGTGGAATGAGGCCTAATCCCAGCTGGAATCTCCTTGCCATGATGGGAATAACAGAAAGCAATGCAAAACCCAATCCACTTAGAAATAGTTTGTTTTGACACAGGCTTGCCCTGAGAACCCAAAGCAAATGAAACAAATAACTGCTGGGACTGCCTGAACCCTTTAGTTCTGTCCAAATAATATCGCAACTGCCTGTGTACATCTAAAGTATGCAAAATCTTTTCCCCTTTATTTTGGGGATTTGCATAAAAAGTAGGCAAATGAATAGTTTGGTTTAAAGCCACACTAGAAACCACTTTAGGCATAAAGGAAGGATTAGTACGTAAAGATACCCTATCCTTATGGAAAATTAGGAAAGGCTCAACCGCCATGAGGGCCTGCAACTCAGACACCCTTCTTGCAGAGGTAATAGCCAACAAAAAAGCAGTCTTCCATGATAAAAATTTCAACTCAGTAGTAGCTGCAGGCTCAAAAGGTTGTAGAGTGAGTTTCTCCAACACAAAATCAAAATTGAGATCCCAAGCAGGAGTAGGAGCTCTTTGTGGGGGTCTTATATTCTTTGCCCCTCTAAGAAATTGCTTGAACAAAGGATGAGAAAACAATGGTGGGTCACAATCATAGTGAGCCGAAATTGCTGCAGCATGAACCTTAATAGAAGAGAAGGACAAACCTTTGTCCAGTAACTCAGTAAGATATTGAAGAGCCACACTTAAATTAGGCTCAGAAACATCAAAATCCTTTGCTGCACTCCAAAATAAAAATCTCTTCCATTTATCTGCGTACACTTTCCTTGTACTAGGCCTTCTAGCTTCCAAAATAACATTCAAAACTTGCTGTGGAAGTGGAGGCCCACTATGGTTCAAAACAGAATATGCCAGGCTGTTAGGTGCAGAGAGTGAAGCTTGACATTGAGCAAATGACTGTCCTCCTGAGACAACAGGTGTGGAATCAAGGCAAAGGCCATGGAGGCTCCTGTACCAGGCTTCTCAGTAATGGGTACCAATGCTGTCGAGGCCAATCTGGAGCTATCAAAATCATCCTTGGCTTGTCCTGTCTGGCCTTTAGTAGTACCTTTGGGAGGAGAGGCAGAGGCGGAAAGGCATACACATGAAGATTGCTCCAATTGAAAGAAAGAGCATCCACTTTCCAAGCTGTGGGATGAAACCTTTTTTGCAAAACTTTGGCAGCTGGTGGTTTAGTGGAGAAGCGAACAGATCTATGTCTGGAGTTCCCCATGACACTGTCAATTTCTGAAATACATGAGGATCCAATTTCCACTCGTGGGGATCCATAATTCGCCTGCTTAACACATCTGCTAAGGAGTTCTGTGCTCCGGCAGAAACCTTGCCTGAAGATTTAGCTGTAAACTGAGAGCAGTCTCCCACAAAATCATTGCTTGCCTGCATAGAGGATAAGAATGTGTTCCGCCTTGCTTGTTGATGTACCACATGACAGTTGTGTTGTCTGTTAGAATCAACACCTGCCCTGGTAGAAGTAAATCCTTGAAGGCTATTAATGCAAACTGGACTGCTAACATCTCTTTCAAGTTGATATGTAGATGTTGTAGTCTGGCAGGCCACTTGTCTTGTATCCACTTTCCATTCAGATGAGCTCCCCAAGCTTTGTCTGAGGCATCTGTCGTTAGAATCTGACTCGCCTCTGGCCGGGTCACAGAGAGTCCCTTGTTTAGGTGACATTCCTGAGCCCACCACAACAATTCCTTTTGAATGCAAGGTATTATTTGAATGACAGTGTCCAAATCCTGGCAGTGCTGTGTCCATACATTTTGAGATACCATTGTAGCTTCCTCATATGCAGTTTGGCATTGGGAAGCACCAGAATACAAGATGCCATGAACCCCAAGGCTTGAAGGACTGTCCTTGCAGTCAGCCTGGACTGATGAGACAACTGATGAAAGTAAAGGGAAAGATTCTTTTGTTTGTCCGGGGTCAAAAAGGCCATCTGGGATGCTGTATTCAGTCTCACACCCAGAAAGCACATGTCCTGAGAGGGTACTAGACTGGACTTTATTTCGATCACAGAATACCCCAGGCATCTTAGCACTGCTATCACATAATCCAAATGATGAAGAAGCTCGTCCCTTCCTTGAGCCAGAATCAGGCAATCGTCCAAATAAGGATAGATCTGTATTCCTTTTAACCTGAGGAAAGCTATCACTGGAGCCAGAACTTTCGTGAACACTCTGGGCGCAGTAGATAAGCCAAAGGGCAATGCAGAGAACTGATAATGAGAAGTCCCAGCTCGAAAACGCAGATACTTCCTGCAACTCAGTCTGATAGGAACATGAAGGTAAGCCTCCTTGAGATCCAAAGTTACCATCCAATGATCTTTGCCCAGCAGAGGTAAAAGCTGTTGTAACGTCAACATTTTGAACTTGGGAATGTCCAGATAAGTGTTGAGGATAGATAAGTCCAAAATTGGTCTCCACGTGTTCCCTTTCTTTGGTACTAGGAACAGGCGAGAATAAAATCCTAGGCCCACTTCTGTCATAGGGACCGGCTGTATGGCCCCTATTTGGAGTAACAGAGAAATTTGCTTGTGAACCTCTATTCTTTGTTGAGGAGGAACGTCAGGCATGCCTTTGAAAGGAGGCAAGGTATGGAAATAAAACCTGTAACCGTGGTGTATGATATCCAATACCCATCTGTCTTGGGTAATTAAACTCCAATTTTCTTTGAAAAGTGCCAACCTTCCTCCCAAAGGTGCTGCCAAACGAGAAGGCTCTGGCAGCGGAAAAGGTAGGTCATTGGGTCTGTTTACGAAAGGACTGACCCCTGCCTTCACCCGAAGACTGTGCAGGTGAACTCCCTGTTCTAGGCCTGAAAGAGCCCTGAGCTCTACCCCTACCACGTCTAGATCTACCCCTAGACTGGGAATCATAAGAAGGATACGTCCACCCCTTGGTAGGCCAATTTCTACTAAACTTCGGAGGCTGAACCTGCAAAAAATCTTTAACAGTCTGCATAGACTTAGCCTTGTCTTCCATTTTCTTTAAGACTGCTTCAACAGGAGAACCAAACAACACATCAGATTGTAAAGGAGCATCTAAAATCCTTGTCTTAACATGGTCAGATAAATTCTGATCCCTCAGCCAGGTGTGCCTGCGAAGAACAGACCCAGTGGCAGCCACTCTAGACGAGGCCTGTACAGCATCAAAACCACATTGCAAAGAATGCTTACCCACCTGTTCAGAAACATGTACTAAATCTTGTAACTCTTTACACTCAATACCCTCCGCCAGAGCATCTACCTTAGACTTCAATTGAGAAAGGAGATAATTCTGGTATTTCAACATGTGAAACTGGCAATTCAAAGCCCTCATAGCTAGGGTGGAGGAAGTATAAACTTTCTTTCCCCATCTATCCAAAGCCCTGGCCTCTTTATCTGGAGGAACCGGATTTTTGACAACAGAAGCCTTAACACCCTTAGGCCCCTGACTAACAGTTTCTGGGTCTGCCCTTGGACTCTTAAAAAGATACTTATGAGCTTCAGGCACCCTGTAATACCTGTCCGGTTTAACAGGAGCAGGAGGCAAAGAATCAGGATTAAGGGAAGCTTCTGCAAACACATCTTCCACAACATCCAGAACAGGAGGTATAGCCAAAGGCCTATGCTGGGGTAAAAACAAAAACTCCCTAAGCCTTTTCCTGGAATCAGAGAAGTCCTGACCTTCCCACTTAAAATGCTCCCTCATGGAATGAAGAGTCTCTGAAAAAGAAAAATCCTCAGGAGGAGAAGCAGGAGGAGTAGAATCCTCCACATCAGAATCAGAATAAGGAGAATACTCCTGCAAGTCTTCGGCCGAAGACTCAGAAACATCCGAAGCCTGCTCAAAACTCCCTAGCTCAGGTTCCACCCTAGGTCTCTTATCAGGAGGGGGCAAAGAACCTCTAATCAAAGTAATCAAATCTTCTGCCATTTTAAGCATATGCTTCTTGGGCACAGATCCTGAAGAACTAGGGGTGACACCAACTGAAGCTAAACCTGGCCTGCCTCTGGGAGAAGCCTTGGAAACAGAAGGAGAGGGCCTAACCACCCTAGGAAGGGAGGGGAGCACAGTAACCTGAGAAGCCCCTTCAGCCTGACCTGCCTCCTGAGAGGCCACATCTTGCAATAACAAAGTCTCTCCCTGGGACTCCAGAGAAACCTCCGGCAGAACCACCGGCTCCACCAACACCTCTAAAAACCGGCGTCCGCACGGACGGCTCTTCAAGCCTAGGCTTAGCTGCTTTGTCCTTGCGCTTCTTGAAGAAGCGCCGGAGCATCCGACGGCATTTTATAATTGCACCGCTTCCCAAAGACTAACCTGGCACAATCTAACCTTCTCTTTATAGTGCGCTTATTGAATCTAGCACAAGAGCGACACCCAACAACGTCGTGCTCAGGCCCTAAACAAGGAATACACAAAGTATGGTAATCTCTATGCGGTATCGGTTTCCCACAAGAAATACAGTTATTCACTTTTCTGACATCCGGTAAACCACTGAGGCAAGAAAAAACTAAAATATTCCCCAACGGGGTACTTAGCCAACTTTGACTCGGTCTGAAACTCCGAATTCGAAAAATTTCAGAACGCCGAACGGCACTTGCAACGCTGCTTCTGCATCGGACCATGCGGCAGAAAAGACTGAGGATATGACGTCGGTCATGCGCATTTGTACCCTGACGTCCTGATGTCAGTCTAATGCGCCTTGACCGACGTCAGCCTTATACTTTGATATTCGGGCCGACCGAGGACAGCGGACTACCCAAGTGTAAGGACTGCAGCAATGTGAGATGAAGAACATCTGGTTCAAGGCTCCAGACAGCAATCCTGCAATACCAGGCTACAACTCTTACCACACTTTTCAGCCACCAAACCAGGAAACACTAAAGGTGGAGTGTCCATATTCACCAAGGATATTCACAACACCAGGCTAGTTGTCCAACACAATGCATCTGAAATTCTACAGGTGCAACTAACACTAGGTAAGACTGCAATCCAAATTGTAGCATGCTACAGATCCCCCACCATGCCCCAAGATTCTCACTACACCATTCTAAATATACTGGAAAATATTAAGCTATAACCAAACACCCTAATACTGGGTGATTTCAACTACCCTGCCATTAACTAGGAAAACTACTCGTTTACCAACACCTTTGCCCAACGGTTCTTGGAATTCATAAATTCCAACTCCCTGGATCAACTAATCCTTAGTCCCACCTGGGGCTCTAATATCCCAGACCTGGTCATTACCAACATGGGAAATCGATGCTCCACACCTATGGTCACCCAGGTTTGACCAGTAACATGAGGGTCCAAGACAACAACTTCTGAGTTAAATTGTTCTAGACAAATTTTACCTCTCCACTAATCTTCAAGTTAAACTTGATAAAACAAGAAGAATTAAGCATGTAAGCTCAGGCCCTCGTCAGAATACACATTTACTATGGAAATCTTCATGGGGCATTTGGTTTCTACACTATACCCTATTAACCTTTTCTTCGAAATCAGACATTTCCTCCTGGCTATGGAAAAGTAAAGCAGGCTAGCATATAGCAAACATCAAAAATATATGAAACAATTTCCTCAGTGGGTTACTTAGATGAGCTCTGGAGGCTAGGCCACACACAGACTGATGAAGCAACAACAAACTTCAATCAGGAGTGAAATGTGTGTGTGTGTGTGTGGGGGGGGGGGGGTACTGAGGAAGGTGCAGGCCAACATACTTATACCACTGATGTCCTGATGGCTAAATGGAAGGGTATCCACCCAACCAGGAGAGGGAAAGGGTAAAGGTTCTGGAAGTTAGACTGGACATTAGAACTTCTGTAACAGAATTCCTAGCACCATTTATTGCAACGGTAAATTATACAATGAATATCCCAAACTCTGAACCCAATTTCTAGCAACCTACAGGGCTCCATAAGCAGCTCACCAAATCATTTAGGTGTCCTAAACCGTTAGTGGTACTGGCATTAGCAGTGGTATGTACATATTGACTAACCGTTCAGGTGTCGTTCCAGGAAATTCCATGACCAAAGAGCTTTGCAAAAGGGCAGAAGCTGAAATCCGTGCCAAATTATGAACTTCTGACTTCACTAAAATGACATGATGCATTTTCTTACCATTTCCCAACCTTCTGATTTAAGCCACTGTCTATATATATAAAAAAAAAAAAATCCCATTCTCAAAAGATGCAAGCATATCTCACAAAAATACTTGGAGAACAGATTGTGCCTTTGCATTTAGTTGAACTCACTGTGCTACCTAGTGTTTGCAGCTTGTGAGAAAATGTTTGAAAAATGGCTGAAAAGGTGCAAAGGATATTATACCACCCTTCTAACAAATGAATTAATGAATGAATGCAAGACTTGGATAAATGCTGAAAAGGTGCAAAGGATATCATACTACTTGCCTCATGCACAATGAATACTAAATCCTACGAAAGACTAAGCCTTGCCCCAAGCAGCGCCATATGCTGCAAAGGCCTGGCTTACATGCAGCAAATTAGTAGATTCATTCCTGCAATCAGTACTCAGGTCATGTGAGTGATATGTGAACTAAGGATAATTTACAATCAAGCACAATTTATTAATATCTACAGTGTCAAGATAGCAACCACACTTTGGATAGTTTTCTTACACTCCTCCTAGCTTAGTAAAATGGAAAAAAAAAAGAGAAATGCGTTTTTGAAAGTTGTTTAAAGCACTAAAACAAACCGACAAATTACTGCTCTAACAAATCAAAACTGAATTGTGTAGCATGCAACAGAAGATACTGCTGCTCTGGAACAGGTTCACCAAACACAAAAAATTCTTCCCTGCTCATATTCAGGCTCAACTTTTGATCTATGGATGGGAAACATGGTCCACAAGGACAGCTAGCCTAGTATTTACCTATGAACCTACAAATTTAGATGTGCTTCCACAAGTACAGTAGAGAGTCAATTATCCAAACTAATTGGGACCTAGGGGAGTTTGGATAATCAAACATAATTGAACTGGATAAAAAACTTCTAAAAATGTTTTTCTACACGTAGGGAATACAATTTTGCAGCCATTCAGTGATTCCAGTGGACAATAAAGAATATTTTTTACACACGAGCGGGTAACATAATAAAAAACACGCACAAGTGAATACGTTTACATATTCAGACTATATGATTTTTACTACCCAAAACTTTGGAAGGCAGCATTCTGATAACTGATGTTTTGGATCAACGTCCGGATAATTGACTCTACTGTAAATGCCACTACATCCTCAACCGCCAATTGGTGTAAAGGCAAGGTGACTGACCCTGGGTTCAGGAAAGTTTGTGAAGAGTTAGAAGGTCTGGTAGGAGAGAAGCTGAGTGAGCTCACCCCTTTGCAGGAGTTGAGCTAACCAAGGTACAAAAACAATCCCCCTGGCATAGGCCAGAGTAATTAATTATGACTCACAGCTAGGACTGGGGGTTTTGGGAGTGTGAATTACATCAGTACGTACAAAATCATGCGCTTTTTGATGCCACTGCACACCACTATTCAGGACAAAATGTTATGTGCATGTGCACTCCCTGACATGCGCTCCATGAAGTATTAAAAGCACAAGGAATATGTAACTATTCACCAACAGTCACTAAAGAAGACTGGAGGGATGGCATAGTGTGACGCCACATAGTTTAAACATACAACGGAGTGCAGAAGTGACTGGGGTCAATGGCAAGCCAGAAAACTACACAAAGACTATGACCATGCAAACTCCTTGCAGAAAAAAAGATCACAGCATTGTCATAACAGAGCTATAAATCAAAATGATAATCAAAGACAGCAGTGACAAGTTAGAGTCTCAGGTACCAACATTAATAATTTCAGCTATAACCTTGGGAACAGTCATTGGCATAAACAAAATACAGTTTATCACCTGTAATTTGCGAAACAGACAGCTAATGACAACATTAAATGTTCTGGTGAGAAAGAAAACAAAAATGCAATCTATTATCAGCCTACAATTCTAAAGGAGCACAACACTGAGGTGAATTTGTTATTTT
>NC_056739.1:351013093-351141494 GCF_019279795.1 Protopterus annectens
ACAATATAATCATTACACATACATAACCCCACAGGAACACACAGCAAGAAGAGAGAAAAAATAATATCCTCAGAAGGGTTTAAGAATATAAATTTCCTCCAAGTCCACCAAGAAGGGGGAAGGTGGGTGGGTACGTAAGAATGTAGGCGAGATGGACCACATACATCTATCGTTATGGTGAGTACATAACTAATTGATGTAATGTGGTCCTATCTCGCCTACATTCATTACTGACGGGACAGCGTCCCTAGTACCTATATCCTGGGAGGCTCATGGGAAAACACTCCTGAGCACCAAGGAAGCCCGGCCTCTAAAAGCCACATCCAGCTTATAATGAGAAATAAAGGTGTGTGGGGAAGCCCAGGTGGCTGCCGCACAGATTTCATCCAAAGAGAGCCTAGCATGAAAAGCCACTGAGGTAGCCATAGCCCTGGTAGAATGCGTCTTAACTAGGAAAGGTAGATCTCTACCTGCCGATGTGTAAATAAATGAGATACAGTCCTTAATCCACCTTGCAATAGTGCCTTTGGTCACAGGGCTACCAATCCTGTTCTCTGAAAAGGACACAAACAACTGATCTGATTTTCTCTCTTGTTTTGTCCTGTGCAAATAAAACCTCAGTTGTCTATGTACATCCAAGTGGTGAAATTTCAATTCTGCCTTGTTTGAAAAGTGTGGGAAAAACACTGGTAACTCAATGGATTGGTGAAGACAGACGGTAGAAGAAACCTTAGGAAGAAAGGAAGGGTCGAGTCTCAAGGATACTCTATCCTTATGAAAAATCAAATAAGGAGGTTTAAAAGAAAGGGCTTGAAGCTCTGATACCCTTCTGGCTGAAGTAATGGCCACCAGAAAGGCAGTCTTCCAAGACAAATATTTTAATTCACAAGTGGCTGCAGGCTCAAAGGGAGAAGAAGTTATGGCTCTAAGCACCAAGTTTAAATCCCATGGCAAAACTGGCTGTGAAACTGGGGGACAAAGTAACCAGGCTCCTTTTAGGAATGCTTTACACAGTTTATAGCCCATGAGGGAAGGCTCATATGAAACATGAAAATTAGAAATTGCCGCCAGCTGTACCTTAATAGTGCAGGCAGCGGAACCTTGTCTGAAAAGCGTCGCCAAAAAATCCAAAACTGCCGTCATGGGGGCTGTAAAGGGATCTAGCTTATATGACTGGGCCCAGATAGCAAATCTCTTCCATTTACTGGAGTATATCTTTCTAGTGGATGGCTTGTGGGAAGAAGATAGAATATGTACCACTTCCGGTGTAAAGGAAAGCTGTCTGACTAAGGACGGAAGTGGAGAAGCCAGGCAGTGAGCTTGAGGGTTCGCAGGGATGGGTGGAACTGCCCTGAGAGGAGTCAAAAGCTCTGGAACTGAGTCCAGAATCCAAGGACCGTCCATAGTATATCTCCGGAGAAAGGGGAACCAAACTTGATGGGGCCAGTGTGGTGCGATCAAGATCATTTTGCTTCCCAAGGAAGTTGCCTTCTGAATCACTCTTGGCAGCAGAGGAAATGGAGGGAAGGCATAGAGTACACAGGGGGGCCAATCGTGGACTAGAGCGTCCCTGGGTGACACCCCCTGAGGGGGGATCAGAGTGAAGTAATTGCTGCACTTGGCATTGAGGGGACTGGCAAATAGGTCGCAGCAAGGTAGACCCCACCTGGAGAAGATCTGAGCCGCAACTCGATCATTCAGGGACCACTCGTGAGGCATCAGAATAGCTCTGCTTAGCCTGTCTGCTATCACATTGGACTTCCCCAGAATGTGCGTTGCCACTAGAAAACGTTGGGAAGACACCGCCCAATTCCACACTCTCATGGCCTCTCTGCAAAGGGGATAGGACTTGGTTCCCTCCTGTTTGTTCAGGTACCACAAGACTGACATGTTGTCGGAAAGAATTGAGATAGTGCCCTTGGGAAGAGAGCTGTGAAGTGCTTGCAACGCTAGTAGCACCGCTCACATCTCCAGAACATTTATATGCAAGTGTACCTAGTGTTCCTGCCACGTGCCTTGGACCGTTCTGCCCAGATAATGCCCTCCCCCACCCTATCTGGGAGGCGTCCATGGTCACTGTGGCAGTAGGGGGATGAGGATTCAGGGATCTCCCTTTGTTCAGATTGGGTGAATGAAGCCACCAACGCAGATCCTGTCGGCATTGTTCTGTTATAAGAATCAGATGAGACAGAGGGAGCTCTTGAAAGGACCACTGGACCGAAAGAAGCCACTGTAGTGTCCGCATATGTAGCCTGGCCAGAGGTACTAGTAGGATGGTGGCCACCATGGAACCTAGTAACTGAAGAACTAGTCTGGCTTGGACCTTTTTCAGAGGTAATACGGCTAAAACTTGAGTCTGTAGCACTTTTATTCTTTCTGTAGGAAGGAAAGCCCTCATTTCTATGGAATCTAGCTCTGCGCCGATAAATGCAACACGTTGTTGATGGCAGCAAGACAGATTTTTGACAGTTGAAAGTAATCCCTAGGAGTTGACCCAAGTTGATGGTGGCCTCCGTGGCTCGAACAAGTAGATGCCTGGTGGGGGCGGTGAGAAGCCAGTCGTCTAGGTAAGGAAACACCTGGAATCCTAGACGTCTCAGGTGAGCAGTCACCACTGCCACACATTTGGTAAATACCCTGGGGTCTGTGGTGAGACCAAAGGGCATGGCTCGAAATTGGAAATGACTGGCTCCCAGGTGGAAGCGCAAGTGATTCCTGGGGGCCTTGTTTATCTTGATGTAACAATAAGCGTCCTTGAGTGATGGAGCACATCCATACTCCTTTTTCCAACAAGGGAAAAATGGTTTGAAGAGTGACCATTCAGAACTTGGACTTCCTGACGAGGCGGTTTTAATGGCTGAGATCCAGGATGGGCCTCAAGTCCCCTGTTCTTTTGGGCACCAAAAATAACCTTGAGTAAGTTCCTGATCCGATCTGGTCTGAGGGGACTGATTGAATGACTCCTTTTTTCCAGCAGCTTTGAGACTTCTAACGCTGCTTGGTCCCTTTGACTGGGTGGAATGTCTGGGGACTCTCTTGGGTGGCGGAGGGGGTGAGATAAAGGGAATGGTGTAACCTCCGGCAATCATTCGAAGCACCCAACGATCCTGAGTGATGTTTTCCCAGGCTTGCAGATGCTTCAAGAAACGACCCCTGACTGGTTCCGGAGCGGCACAGTCGAGCAGTCCCTCAGGGACGTTGGTAGGAGGAACCACAAAAGGACTTGTGGTCTCCTGAGTTGCGGGGGCCTCCCCCGCCCCTAGGGCAACATCTTCCAGAGTAATTCCCCCTCCTCTGCCTCTGGAGGGGGGGGGGTCACCATGATGGTCAGAATAAGACTTCTGAGACTTCCTGAACCACATCTTTCCTCCCCTCTGCACCTTGGGATAAGGTCTAGAGGGAAGCGAAAAACAGGCTCCAACGGCAGACAAAGTCTTACCCTCTTGCTCACATCTGGCGAGGGTGTTTTTCACTTTGGGTCCAAAGAGGGAGGACCCGTCAAAGGGAGCATCTGTGAAGGAAGACTTGAAGGCCTCCACGAAGTGACACAGGCGCATCCAGGCTTGCCTCCTGAGGGCTACGCCCAAGATAGCTGCCCTACCCGCCCCCTCGGCTGCATAGGATATGAGCCTCATGGACGAGTTAACAATAGAAGACAGGGTAGACAGCTGGGCATTGACAGTCTGGTTCACCGCCTCAGGCAAGTTACCCAACAGAGTACCTCCTAACTCCTTGAGGAGATCTCTTTGGAGCCTCGTAAAATGACACAGATAATTCAGCGACCGCAAAGTAAAGGTCGCTGAGGACAGGGTACACTTTCCATACCGATCCATACTCCTAGACCCCTTGTTAGGAGGATGAATGGAAGCAGAAGCCTCTGCAACTTCTTGCTGAGTGGCAGACGCCACCACCATGGCATCTACAGGAACTCCTTTCGTCAAATATTCTTTCCCAGGAGGCGGAGACAAAAACTTGTTGGGGCGGCTGGGAACCGGTTCCACGGAGTCAGAGTGTTCCCATACCCTTCGACAAATAAGATCCAACAGTTCATCGAAGGGGGGAGACACCCAAGAAGCGGAAGGTTGGGCTCCGAAGGCCTTGAGGAAGAACGACTCCTCCTCAGAGGGGGGTTTTGGAAGGCCAGTCGCCTCTCTGTCTCAAAATCTCCAGGATGTCGGAGAATGAAACATCGGAGGACGACTTTGGGGACTCCTCTGCATCATCGAGGTCGGTGTCTGAGGTGACAGACTCATTTGGGGAGTTATGTGCTTCCTCTTACACAGCTTCTTTCTGGGAGGCTCTTCAGGCAAGGACTCTGAAGGGCCCTCAGAAAGCAGGGGACCACGCATGGGGGTATCCTCATGCCTTCGAGCCCCGCTGCCTGCAGATAGGGGGGCATCAGAGGCTCTAGTCGCAGTGTCCGGGAAAGGAGTGGTTGACTCGAGTGATGTCACCGAAGACCTGGCCAGTGCACTCCTCATGGCCTCGAAGGCGGGTCCACCTGAATCCGAGGAGTGACCCGTCTCCGAGACCACAATCGGAACAGGGGTTCCCCCCTGGCCGAAGCACCAAGAGAGAGACTCAGAGCTGAAGTCTGGAGCCCTGATGTATCCCCCTCGGGTCCGACCGACGAAACCAGAGTGCCGAAACCATCAGATGGGACCGAAAGGGTTGGAGCAGAGGTCAGAGCCGAAAAACTCAAAGGGGGTTTCGGAGCCGACCCCAAGGACCTCACTCGACTCAGAACACTCCGGCTCAGACAACACAGAGGTGGTCGGAGGAGGAATTATCGGAACCGACACAAGGACAGGCTCCAGAGCCAAGAATAATTTTGTTAACACTACTGACTGGAGGAGCCTCTGCACCACCCTATCCAAATCCGAATCAGACAACCTGGAGGACTTGGAGGACACAGAAGGGGGTCAAGAAGTCTTCTCTAAAGGATCCAACGCAAAGCTAGGAGAATGGCTCCGAATCGGTTCCAAGACAATTGGAGCTGAGGCCGGCTCCCAACACAACAGAAACCTCCTTCGGCTCCGAAGGCAGTGAAACCGAGGAAGCCATCTTCGGTACAGACAGCATCTCCTGCGGCTCCGAGACCAATGGAGCAGAGGAAGGTGAAACAGTCTTCGATCTTTTCTCAGATGACTCAGACGATCTGGACGGAGCCGGAGATCTCTTTTTTGTTTTAGATTTCCCACTAGGGGGAGAAGACGCCAAAGCTTCTTCAAGGGCAGATTTTACCAGGCCCTTGAATCAACTTATTTTTTCTCTCTTGCAAGACCCTGGAACTAAATGAATGACACACACTGCAGGACTCTTGCAAGTGTATAGCGCCCAAACAGTACACACAGATGGCATGGCCATCGGTTAGACATCTTATATGAACATTTGGCGCACTTTTTGAACCCAGAAGGCCTATGTTACTTCTGATCTTTGCCTGACATTTTTAAAGCCACACAAAATGACAGCAAAACGAAGGGAGGAGAAGGGACTCTAACTCAAACGCCTCTAAAATAAACCAAGGAGACACACCAAACAGGGCTAAGGCCCTCTAACTTAAACGGGCCTAGCCCACCAAACACAAGTATACCACAACTACAATTATCAAAGGAAAAGGTCACAAAAACACCCAGACACAAAACGCAGCTATTAAAATAGCTTTTGGTTGGAAAATATTCCACAGAAAACTAAGTAAATAGTTCAATAAAGTACTTAGCCATAGCCAAACTCGAGACCACATCTTCACTCAACGAGCGGCAAACGAGATCTGGGGCTTGGGCGTGGTGCATCCTGGGATACAGGCTTAGCCCAGCCAATTAGAGGCTTTGTGCTAGCTATAGCGGCCGAGTCGGAGCCGATTCTCGGCTCCGAGCCAGTCAGTAATGAATGTAGGCGAGATAGGACCACATTACATTTATTGTTTCCAGGCTGTGGCAATGTTGAGTCCAAACACTTTTTAGATACCATTGAAGTTTTCTCATATGCAGTCTTGCATATGGAATTAGCAGAATGCAGGATGTCATGAAGCCCAAAGCCTACAGAATTTTTCTTGCAGATAACTTGGTCTTTGTTGCCAACATTTGGAAATAAGTAGTCAGTTGTCTGTTTGGCGTGAGATAAGCCATCTGGGCAGTTGTATTTAAACTTGCATCTAGGAATATTATCTCTTGAGTTTTGATTTCTTTTCGTTTACTGTGTACCCTAGACTTGCTAGTAATCTTTTTACAAACGCCAGATGCTGTAGTAGAATGTCCTTGTTCTCTGCTTGAATAAGGCAGTCGTCCAAGTAAGGATATATTTGTATTCCTTTGTCTGCAAAATGCAATTACTGGTGCCAGGCATTTTGTAAAGACCCTGGGTGCAGTAGATAAGCCAAAGGGCAGTGCAGAGAATTGGTAGTGCATTGAGCCAGCTATAAATCTGAGGCATCTTCTGCATGATTGCCCGATTAAGACATGCAGGTATGCTTCTTGTAGGTCTAAAGTCACAAGCCAAGCCTTCTTGCCCAGCATGGGCAGAAGCTGATGCAGAGTTAACATTTTGAATTCTGGAATATCCAGGAATGTGTTTAGGATAGACAGGTCCAGTATTGGTCTCCAGGCTTTGTCCTTTTTGGGCACCAAGAATAGCCTAGAGTAAAATCCTAGTCCTTGCTCTTGCTGTGGTACTTGCTGAATGGCTCTCATGTCCATATGAGGGATGAAACTTGTTTTTGTGCCTCTGCCCATTTGTTGCGTGGCAGGTCTGGCATACAGTTTGGCAGGGTGTGAAAGTGGAACCTGTAGCCTTGTGATATGATACTTAAGACCCATTTGTCCTGGGTGACCATGTGCCAGTTTTGTGAAAAAAGTGCTAGTTTTCCCCCCAAAGGAGCTGCCAGAAGATAAGTACTTGGTGCTGGCAGGGGAAAGTCATTGAGACTGTTTCCTGTATGGCTGTGATTTTTCCTCTCTGCTTTTGAAGGTGGAAGCACCCCATTGTTTAGGCCTGTATGAGCCTTGGGGCTGTGATCTGCCTCTGGGGCGTCTGTATCTGCCTCTTTGTGGCCTGTCTGACACTGGAAAGGACCAATTCTTTGTAGGCCAGTTCCTGCTAAATCTAGGAGGCTGTACCTATAAGAAATCCTTGACTGCTTGCATAGATTTAGCTTTGTCCTCCATTTTCTTCAACACCTCTTCTGCTTTAACACCAAACAAGGTATCATGCTGTAAAGGAGCATCTAATAGTTTTGCTTTAGCATGATCGGGCAGATTCTGTTCTTTTAACCAAGCATGCCTCCCAATGACAGAACCTGTAACAGCGGCCCTGCAGGAGGCCTCTAGAGAATCAAAACCACATTGCAAAGTATGCTTTCCCACTTGTTCAGCTGCATGCAATAAATCCCTGCATTTCTTTGTTTTCTGCACATATTGAATGTCAACATTTTCTGTTTAAGCAGTGACATAAGATATAGCTGATATTTAATCATATGAAACAGACAATTTAAAGCTCTTACAGCCAAGGTAGCAGAAGTATAAATCTTTTTCCCCCATCTGTCCAGGGCCCTTGAATCCCTATCAGAGGGGATAGAATGTTTTGCAGTGGAAGCCTTGACCCCTTTGGGACCCTGAGAGAGAGTTTCTGGGTCAGCAGCAGGGTTTTTATAAAGAACTTTATGTGAATCAGGAACCCTGTAGTATCTGTCTGGCTTAACAGGAGCTGGTGGTAAAGAGTCAGGAGACAGACCGGACTCTGAAAATACATCTACAATGTCTAAAACAGGAGGAATAGCAAGGGGCCTGTGCTGAGTTAATAAAAGGAAGTCTCTGAGCCTTTTCTTGGATTCAGAATAATCTTGGCTCTCCCAGTGGAAATGCTCCCTCATAGTATGCAGTGTCTCCCCAAAAGAATAATCCTCAGGAGGAGAGGCTGAAGAGATAGATTCTTCAGCACCAGAATCCTCATAGGGAGGAAGAGTATATTCCTGTTCAGAAGAGGAATCAGAGGAAATGGAAACCTGATCTGAAGATTCATATTCTATCTCTTGCCTAGGCCTCTGATCAGGAGGGGGATGGAAACCCCTGATCAAAATAATTAGGTCTTCGGCCATTTTAAGCATCTGTTTTTTTAGGCATGGAGGCCTGTCCAGGAGAATGCTGTACTTGTTTCTTTGTCTTTAGAGCTGCTTTAGTCTTTGCCTTTGAAGCTGAAGTTGGTTTTACATATAACTGTGTAGGCCTGAAAACCCCCTCAGAAGCCGATGCCTGCTCAGCGGCTCCAGACCTATCTGAAGGATTAGTTTCCGACTGTCCAATACCTTGAGTTTCCAGCGGCCTAGTTGGCTCCACGTGGGAGTCGGAAGCGGCCTGTGGTTCTGAGGTAGCTGGCGTCAGGGGCTGCGAAAGCGCCTCACAGAGAACTGGTGACAGGCCTAGCGGAAGCCTCGTCATCGGTTTTGGACCTCGGATGCCTGTCCTTTTCTTTTTCTTTGCGCTTTTTATAAACTCGGGTAGTTGGCTGTTCCGACGGCATTATATAATTGAATCTTCTGCCAAAGTAATGAAATGCAAAATCGTACCGACGCTTAATAGTGCGTTGGTTAAATCTAGCACAAAACCGACAACTAGCAACATTGTGGTCAGGGCCTAGGCAAGGAATATAGTACGAATGAAAATTCTTATGAGATATTTGCTTCCCACAAGAAATACAATTATTAACTTTTTCTGACATCGGTCTGGAGCAAGAAAAAAGTTTCCCCAACGGGGGTACTTGGGTTTAATGAAGACTTCGGATCTGAAATTCGAATTTGAAAATCTCAGGAGTCAGCCGACCTGCACTTGTGAACTGCTTTTGCTTCGGACACAGCGCGGCAAGAAAGACAGAAGAAAATGGCGTCGGCTGCATCTTTTATACCCCTGGCGCACTGACGTCAGGGAGGAGGTGACAGCAACTGACACCGGACCTAGACTTTGGAACTCGGGCCGACTGCGGGTAGCCTGCCAGCAGGATAACCCAATTGTAATGCCTGCAACAGTGAAACACGACAAACATCTTAAAATTATAATTAGAGCATACAATAGAATGCTTAAAAAGTGCACTATCTTTTGCTTTCAAAATGTCATAAGTATGCTCATATATCCTCCTCCTGAGGTTCCTCTCTCTCTTTCCAACATATGAACTGTTACATACTTCGCAAACTACTATATAGACCACCCCTGAAGTGTTACAAGTGTAATGTCCCTTACATTTCAACCTGTAGTTTCTTGCTGATATAACCAGTTCATCTTTGTCAATAGTGTACCTGCACTGATTACACATTCCGCATTTATATGTACCAGTTCTATTTTTTACCTAGTCATTACTCATATTCCCCCTTTCTAACATTTCCTTTAAGTTTGTGTCCCTCCTCCTAATGAATTTCTGTACGTCTGGTATAAAGTACTTAATTTCATCATGTACTTTCAAAATTCCCCAATGTCTCTTAACCCCTTCTATATCTGTAGAAGTGGTGGAGTATGTATGAACAAAGGCAGTTTCATATTCTGCCCGAGTTACATTCTGTTTCATCTTAAGATTACAACCTTTACCCAATAATGGACTATATTGGACATCCCTGTCTCGAATCACTTCATCTATTAAACTGTTCACCAAACTTGGATATTCTCTCTCTCTATAAATAGTCCCTTAAAATCCAATTAATGATGAAACGTTGAAAGTTCACTACACATTCTCGAGGCTCTGATTAACTGCCCCTTCACAATGCCCTTCCTCTGAAAGTTGGGGTGACCACTATCTTAGTATAAGTATGAATTTGAGAATGTGTGTTTCCTAAATATCTTAGGATGGAAACACTTGCTCACTAAGTAACAAAAGAGCTTACCAAGGGAAAGATCAATAGAGTTAAACCAAGATTGAAGACTTTTTTCAAGCTCTCTAACTTAAACGAGCTTGGATAATTATTTGTAAAAAGATAGCAGGGATTGGAAGGTAGAACAAAGGCCTAGAGGAAGAAACAACGACCAAAGGTAACAGCCAACAATAAAGCAAACACACTGAGCTCAAACTAACCTAACATTCTAAAAGGTTTTCAAACAGTAATAAGAAAAATCTTAAACAATTAATAAGAAAAAGAAGTTATGTACTCAACATAACGTTCCATCTGAGTAGTTAGACTTCATTTGTCAGCAACCTGTGGGTTCCAGATCAGATACGGATCCGAGCCAGCAGTTTACCAAGCTGAAGATCTGAGCTCCAAGCTCCTCCCCCTTACCCATACTACACTGCAACCTCCTTCCAATCCTCAGTTTGAGTTTGCCACCCACTGCGTGACACAACAACCTAAGATACCAAAAACCTGATTTGAACAAATAAACCAGGCTCGTCAGACTCAGGACATCAAGCCAAAAGCATAAATAAACCACCAAGGTCAGGGTTAAGGACGGAGGGAAGGTTGCTGACAAATGAGGTCTAACTATTCAGATGGAACGTTATGGTGAGTACATAACTTCTTTATCTGAAGTAGTTAACTTCATTTGATCATCAAGCTGTGGGACAGAGTCCCCAGCTACCTGTAATCTTGGGAGGCCCTAAAGGAAGGTTATTCCGGAGCACTGCAGAGCCAAAAGAAGCCATTCCTCTAGACACCATATCCAGCTTACGAGTAAAAAGTGAGAGAGGAAGCCCAGGTAGCTGCTGAACAAATGTCATCCAGGGAAACTAGACCAGAATGCAGCAGAAGTAGCCATAGAACAGGTAGAATGAGCATGAATCCTTTTTGGTTCTGGTAATCCAAGTTCTTTATATGGTTGCAAAATACAAAGCGAAATCCATTTAGCGAGAGTCACCTTTGAAACCGGTTTCCCTAAAAAGGGTTTAGCAAAGGAAACAAAAAGCAAAGCTGATCACAATTACCGAAAGGTTTGGACCTCTGAAAGTAAAAATGTAACTGCCTGTGAACATCCAGCAAATGAAGTTTGTATTCCCCTTTATTTTGAAAATTAGGGAAAAATACGGGCAGATTAATAGACTGATTAATGTTTGACTCCACGGCAACTTTAGGAAGAAAAGATGGGTTAGTCCTGAGACACCCTATCCTTACAAAAAACTAGGTATGGGGGTTTCATACACAGGGCTTGAAGCTCAGACACTCTCCCTGGCTGAAGTGATGGCTACCAGGAAGGCCATCTGCCACGACAAAAATTTCAAGTTAACTGATGCTGCGGGCTCGAAAGGAGGCGCAACTAAGGCCTGAAGAACCAAGGTCAAATCCCACGGAGGGGAAGGATGTTTGACAGGAGGTCTCAGTAAAAAAGTACCTTTGATAAAGGTCTTGCAAATTCTGGCAGCAGCTAGAGAACCTGAATTATCCCCTACATGAAAATGGGAAATAACCGCTAGCTGGACTTTCACTGTGGAAGAGCTGGCCCTCCGCTGGAAAATATGAGACAAAAAGTCTAACACCGCTGGAACTGGAGTGGTAAAAGGATCCAAATTTCTCTGAAGCCCAAATGGAAAAACGTTTCCATTTACTACTGTACACTTTCCTGGTAGAGGACTTGTGTGCCGCTACCAGAATGGACTTAACTGGAGAAGAGATACCAGGCGTCCTGGCAACTAATGGAACTGGAGCAATCAAGTTGTGAGCTTGAGGCTGTCTAGATTTGGAGGAGGAATTCACGAGGGATGACGAATGAAATCCAGAATGGGATCCGAAATCTGGGATGGAGCTAGAGGATGAGACCGTAGGCAAGGGAACCAAACTTGACAAGGCCAGAATGGGGCTATGAGGATAACCCTGCTCCCCAACCGACAAGCTTTCTGTAAGAATTTTGTTGTGAGAGGAAGCGGGGGGGGGGGGGATAAACAAAGAAGACCAAGTGGCCAAGCATGGACAAGAACGTCTCTGGGACTTCCCCTTTCGGGGGAATCAGAATGAAAAACTCACTGCACTTCGCGTTGGACAGCGATGCGAAGAGATTGCAGCAAGGCTGACCCCACTTGAGCAAGATCTGTTCCGCTACATAATGGTTCAGAGACCACCCTTAAGGCGAAAGGATAGTCCTGCTCAATTTGTCTGCCAAAATGATGGATCGACCCAGGATGTGAGTTGCTATCAGAAAACGGTTGGTGGAGATCACCCATTCCCACACCCTCATGGCCTCTCAGCAAAGTGGATAGTACCTGGATCCCCCCCATGTTTGTTGATGTACCAGATCACTGACATTGTCTGACTGGATCGCAATAGTTCCCAGAGGAAGAGAGGTATGAAGGGCCTACAATGCTAAAAGGACTGCTCTCATCTCTAGAACACGGATATGCAGAATGGTCTCGCATGGGATCCACGTCCCTTGGACAGTCCTGCCCGAGCAATGCCCCCCCCCCACCTAAGTGGGAGGTGTCCGTGGTCACACTGGCTTGGGGCAGAGGCATAACAAAGGGGCTTCCTTCTCGCAGATCCTGGGATTGAAGCCACCATATGAGAGAAACTTTGCTTAGAGGGATCGGAAAGTCTAGAGACTGATATAGTAGAGACCACTGAACTTGTAATGTCCACTGTAGCACTTGTATGCAGACGTGCACAAGGAATTAGCTTTATAGCTGCTGCCATGCACCCTAGGGCTCTCAGGACTAACTCCACTGGGGGTGCAGGAGTCCGAAGAAGCGCCAAGACATGAAGGGCTATGCTCCAAAGTCTGTCTGGGGTCAAAAATATCCTAGCCTGAAGAGAATCTATTCTTGCCCCTATGAAGTCCAGAATCTGAACAGGTTGAAGATAAGACTTCTTGAGGTTTATTGTAATACCCAGCCGATTCGACAACTGAAGGAAGACGTTTCTGGCTAGCATAAGTTGTTGCCTGGTGGTGGTGAGGAGCCAGTAGTCCAGGTACAGGAAGACCTGAATGCCCTGAAGCCTCAGATGGGCCGCTACAACTGCCATGACCTTGGTAAACACCCTGAGGGCTGTGGTGAGACCGAAGGGTAGGACTCTGAACTGGTAGCGACTGGCTCCTAGCCGAAAGCAGAGGAACCTCCTGGATCGTCTGTCCATCAGGATATGGTAGTACGCATCCTTGAGGTCTACCGAGCACATCCAGTCTTCCTCCTGCAAGAACGGCAGGATGGACTGTAATGTGACCATCCGGAACTTATCCTCGTCAACGGACAGGTTTCATCGTGGATAGGTAGAGGATCGGCCTCAAGTCCCCCATCTTTTTTGGCACCAAAAAGAACCTGGAATAGATGCCTGATCCAGACTGGTCTGGGGGCACTGGCTGGATTGCTCTCTTGTCTAGCAGCTTTTCTATTGCCAAAGCTGTTGCCTCCCTTATAAACTGGAAACACAACAACTGTATATACTGATCAGGAAGAAAGTAACCACAACAGACGAGGGACAGCTGTAACAAGAATGAATATGCTGCTGCTCTCCAATAAAACTTCCAGGCCCATAAACGCTCCAAACAAGTTTATTGAATAAACCCTTAGAGCGGGTGGAACATCTAGGAGACGCCTTGTGGATAGTGGACTGTTTATGAAGAGAATAGAATAGCCTCTGGATATTATTCGAAGCACCCAGCAATCTGATGTTATGGACTCCCACTGGGCTAGGTGCCTCAAAAAACACCCTCCCCCGACTGCCTCCAGAGAGGAGTCTGGCAACCCCTCTGGGCTGCTGCGTGGGTCAGTCGGAAAAAGGTTCCCGTGACCCGAAGTTCTTCGGTTCCCCTCTGCCACTGGGCCGGCGTCCACCATGTCCCCCTCTGCCTCTAGAGGAGGAGGAGTCTGGAGAGTTCCAGGATTGCTGAGACTTATGGAACCACAGCTTCTGCCCTCGCTGGTTCCTGGAGAAGGATCTGTGAGGGTTGGAGAAGCAGATCCAGACAGCAGACAGCACTTTCCCGTTCTTCTCGCTCTGCACTAGCTATTCTTGGATGGTCTTCCCAAACAGGGTCGAACCGTCAAAAGGGGCATTCACAAAGGACGCCTTGAAAGCTTCCGAGAAATCGCAAACCCGGAGCCAGGCATGATGCCTCATGGCAATGCCAGACCCGGCCTCCCTAGCGGCTCCCTCAGTGGCATGAGAGAGTAAATGCATGTACGTATTTAAAACTGACTTCAGAGTAGCCATACGAGCCAGAATGTACATTTATCCTCGGCCAAAATGGACTCCGGGGAAGACTCCGCGTACTCTTTCACAAGGTCGTGATGAAGTCTAATTACGTGGCCCATGTAATTCAGCGCCCTTATAACAAAAATAGCTGAAGCAAATGTCCGCTTTCCAAGATAATCCATCGCCCTATACTCCTTGTCTGGAGGATGGACAGAGGAACTTTTGCTGGGCCAGGTCCTTTTTGGTGGCTGCCGCCACCACCATGGCATCAACTGGGGAACCCTTACTCCAGGTGGGCTTTGTCAGCAGGAGGGCTCAATACTTGATCTGGCCGTTTGGCCACCGACTCTACAGTGTCCGGTTCCTTCCAAGCTCTGGTGGTAGAGAGGTCCACCAGAGGGACAGCCGGGGGGACACCCAAGAGGTAGATGGGTCTGCGAACACCTCCAGAAATATCGACTCGTCCGAGGAAGGCTTTTGGGCACACCAGCCCCTTCTCTGGCAAAGAATTTCCATTATGTCTCTGAAGGAGATGTCTTCGAGGGGCAATCTGGGGGAACCTTCCCCTTCCTCCAAGTCGGTATCCTCAGGAAGGGACTCGAGGGGAGTCCATGTGCCTCTTCTTACACTGGCATTTCCAAGGGGCCTCCTTGTGTGTGTGGGGGGGGGGGGGGGGCGGCTCTCCGGGGAGGGCTCACAAACAGTCTCATATTCCTCAAGGGGAACCGTCTGGGGTGTATCGGACACAGGCTGTCTCTGGGAGGACTTGATGATGGAAGACAAGCTCAGCTGCGAGAGAGCAGGGATGGAGGAAAGAGTGAGTGGGTCTCGATCTTCCAGAGAGTACCCTCTCCACAACGAAGGCCAAAGGGGAGCCGGCTTCCCTGAAACTAGTGGGGCGGGTAGCCGTGCCCCTCGGATCGGATGAGAGGATCGGAACAGAGGCCGGAACAGTCTGACTCAGAGAGATGGTATGTCCCAGACCACAACGGGGCAGATGACACACTCCACCTCAGATCCGACGCCCAAATCTCAGCTCTGCAAGCTCAGATCTGACAAGGGATCAGACAGACTCTAGGGCATGGCCGGCATCGAGGTTGGAGGAACCACTGGCGCAGACATCCTGACTCCGGGGCTCCTCGGATCCAGGGACTCCGAAACCAGCGGGTGGATCGGAGAAGGAGCTATCGGGGCCAACGTCCGAGCCAAACTCCCCGCTCTGGCTGGAGGGGGGGGGGGCCCAGCAACACTCCCATCTGCAATTAAGTTTGCAGGAACCGTCTCATAATCCGGTCCATGTCGGCTTTAGAGAGGCACCTTGTGGATCTTGAGGACGTCACTGACACCGGCCGGGATGGCCGATGCGAGGACGACCTCAAAGTGGGTCAAGTCTCCTCCTCCAGCTGCGGGGAGAATCATGGAGAACAGAGCCGACAGCCTAGCAACTTTCTCTGGAGTAGAAATAACTTTAGTGGGGGGGGGGGGCACGGATCACAGTCAGCTTGCCTCTTGCGACCCCCCTCTCCCTGTCTCTCTTTTTCTCTCTCCCCTTTTCCTTGTGTTTCTCCTTCCTGGCCTCTCTCTCGCCCTGTTTGGAAGTGGGAGTGCGAGTCCCAGACAGGGGAGGAAGGCCGGAAGCCTGAACAGCCACAGCCATGGCAGAAGATGATGAAGAAAAGGTGGCTGATTCTGCTGGCAGAAAACCAGCCAGAATCAGCTTGGTCCTGCGATCCCGCAGGGCCCGGGGGTTGAATGCTGCACATATCTTGCAGCCCAAGGTGAGATGTGGAACCCCTAAATAAACCACGCACAGAGTGGGACCATCGGCCGGCGACAGCTTATGGCCACACACTGCACTTAGAGAACGTCTGTTTTTGTGACTCCGACATACCTATACTAACAAGGCTAACTAGCCATGCACACACACACACAAAGGGCGGGAAGGGGAGGCCTACACTGGGTGAAAAGTTATAAAGTTACTATTTTTTTTTGTACAAAAAAACAGAGGTTAAAGAGGGAAAAAGATTATACACACACACACACACACACACACACACACACACACACACACACACACACACACACACACACACACACACACCACAGATCATAAGTTTGTTTAACCCGCTTTACCTGCCTGGAGCTCAAGAATCCTGTCTTGGTGAAGCCACGGCAAATGAGATCTGATGATTGGAAGGAGGTTGCAGTGTAGCATGGGTAAGGGGGAGGAGCTTGGAGTTCGGATCTTTAGCTTGGTAAGCTGCCGGCTCGGATCCGTATCTGATCTGGAACCCACAGGTTGATGATCAAATGAAGTTAACTACTTCAGATAAAATATATCCAAGAACACACAGTCGCTGTAGCCCAAAGGTCTGCTCCAGAAACAAGCAAAGCAAATATCTGAAAAACTGGAAACCGACCACCACAATAAATGGATAAGAATATTTAATGTAGAAAGATAAGCGCTTTCACGTGTACCAAGACACGCTTCTTCAGATCCTTGCAACTGACAACTTTCAACTCAAATATATACAAGCATTTCTAAAACAATCAATTCAATTAATCCAATTAAAACATGCACTTAAAAAAATCATTCAATTAAAAGAAACAATGAAGGAGTAAGGATTGCTACTTGCACCTAAATGAAGAAGTTAAAAAAGTTATTAAAGCAACAACAAGAATTGGTAGTGAAATGTAAATACAGCGAAACTCTTATATGTTCATATCTATAAATACAAATTCTAAAACTTTACATCAAATATTTCTTATGACTGTGCAATTATATGTGCAAAAATGCTAATATCGACTAAGTACATTAGTATCAAAATCTGTGAATCAGTATGGTATTACTACACTTATTCAAAACTTATCATATATTAAATATACATTAAATAAATCATGAATTGTTTATTATAAAATCATAATATATATATATATCTATATGTATGACTCACATAGTGCTAAACATCAGGACTATGAGAGCACTACAAATAATGCAGCCAAGTATAAAAAACATATGGATAAAAACGACATAGTCCCATATGCAATATAAAGATCTAGGTCATTAGAAGTGTATAAACCATTGAAATAAACAACATAAAAAATGCATCTGTATATGTATATATATATGTATTCTTTAAAACCAAATATGTAAAAATAAATGTAAGTCAAAGTGCATCTAACAAATATATCCTAGCAAAACACGTGAAACGTAATAACGTATCTGAACTAAAACTATGCTCACGTCAACAATATATGAAATGCTTGCCAGAAATCTCTGCATGAAATATTTAAGCAGTATAAAGACTTTAGTATATATGTGCACTCAATCTCTAAAATTGACTATTATTAAAAATCACTTGGCACTACGTCCTTTTAAAGGAGCCCTAATGCTAACATATTGATTCAGACCTGGTTCATAATGCGCTTTGAGTATAAAGATCCAGGAAAGTTCCACTAGTTCTAAATCATTAAAATTGTCTCCATCTCTTGAATTCGGTAAAACTGTTTGTAAGACTAAATACAAATGAATGTGTTGAATTATTAGAGACGTGTTTGGCCAAGGCATTCTTGGTATCACACTTTTTAACATCTAAAGCATGTTCCACTTCAGATAAAATATTTCCACTTAGCCAGAGTGTGAAAGGAAGCACCCGATCTTGTTTAGCGCAAAACAAGATCTGGGTAATCTTCCCTAAGCATGATGGGGTAGGGCTACAGCCACGAGCTGGTGGAAGACTTTTGCATAGGCAGAGTCTGAACCGATGATCGGTTCCGAATCCAACCAATACAGAATGAAGGCAAGACAGGACAACATCACATCAAAAATTTCAAACCACAACCCGGTTTTCACCTGTTCCCAGGCAACCTAGTTACTGTGGAAACCTGAAGTGCTCCTACTAAACTATAGACCTTCCTCTCTCTTCAGTGACGGCCCAGTTTATCTGGGACAATCAATTACCATCACCAATGGGCAATAAACCAACTGGGGCTTATTTTGTCTTTCATTAATGGGGTACATAACACTGTTATAAAATAAACTATTGCAAAGTACTTCCATTATTTGTGCACAATACATGAAAAAAAATTAAAACTGACTCGGTTCTTGTAGTCATCCCCAATTTTTTTTTCTACTTACAATCACAATCTTGAATAGACCATAAACCCATTTTAACTGTACAGCCTCATCATATAATTCTGGACGAAGGACATTTAAGCCCCATGACACTCTAGGTTTACCACCATTCCATAAACTCTTGCCATACTTTTAATAGTGTTGAGAAAATAGACGGAAAAGCCTGAACGCATGCTACAACAAAGGCAGAAGGAAAATGTTACCCAAGAAAAGGGATGAGCACAACATCCTGACTAAAGACGGAAGATTTCTCTGCTCCCTCTCCCAGAACTGACAAGTGTGGCGCTCTTGCCCAGTGATGGGACCCAACCAGTGCAGTGGGTGTGGCCAACTCCTGGAGCACAGCAGCTATAGGTGCAACATCAGAAAGATTTGGGGCAAAATATGAGTGGTCTGTGAAAAGAACCTTGGCTACACCATTATCATCCACCAGAGGCTGTGATAGCCTGCTACCACAGCAGGCTAGCAATTTGTCTGCTTAAATTTTTCCATTTTGTGGCTGGAAGAAGGGCCAGTAGTTTGTTCCGTGGCCAAGCTGAAAATGGTGCCTCTTTCCCGTGGAAAACAAGTAGCACAAGCCAGTAAAAATTTAAAGTTGTACAAGTCACTTTCCCCCCAATATAAACAGTAAAAACACATACTCTGTCAGCCCCCCAAAAGTAAAAATCAACAAATTTTCCACAGAAAAAATAGTTTTAAACAACTTTTAAACTGACAGGAAAAAAGTACGCTCCTGTTTAAAAGTACACTTAAGTCTGGAGACCGTTCATTAAAACACAAACTTGTAGAAAAAAAATAACTTACTTGGCCCTCTTCAAACGCTATCGGGATGACTGGATGGGTAACAGTAAATTCACCAAAGGGTGTTCCACTCATCTCTCTTGGACAGTGACAACAGGTGCTGATTGTGGAAATAAGGGGAACTTGGCTAGGCTTGTAAAGCCCCTACGGCCATTAGCCTAGTAACAGGAAAGTACATTTCACCAATATTTTAAACCTGAAGGTTTTTCCCCAAAGGGAACTTATCTCCCCAGGAAAGGAACAGCACAACCATCTATATCCATGAAAGCGCACAGAGGGGAGCTCTCATCAGCACAGGAAAGTTTTGAAGGGTCTGGTGCTCAAACCTGTCTTTCAAGGTAGCTCAGATTGCATGGATATGGCCCTGAACCTTTGGAAGCTGCCCAGGAGTTACATCCTTGACAGGACATAATCCATACAGTTAAGTCTACTGCAGCAATCAATAGGACGAACATTAATTCTTTTTAACCCTTTCTTCAAGTTTTGACATTCACAGCAGAAACAATGTTTTTTTTCAGGATCAGTTAAAATCACAATTCTGCAAACAGTGAAATTTGAAATTTTTACTACTTCCTAAATTTTTGTTTCCTTTCAAACCTGTTCTCCCCAGTGCAGACAGACTCTCGACACAATTCAAATACAAGAGAATTAAAAGGCAACAGACCTGCATGTACCCCGAGTGCTAACCACCACATAAGTATCTTTTATTAAATTAATAAGTTTCACACCTGAATCAAACATTACACCCTGACAAAGGTCTTCCTGGTATCCAGACTTCAGACCAGTTAAATATACACTGTTGCTGAGAAGCAGCTTTCAAAACACACTGGTTTTCACAATGTGACCAAAAATTTGCATTCCTCCCAACAAAAATCATGATCACCACCTCCACCTTCTGGAGATATACACTGTATAATAAACCTCGTCACCATTACTGCAATGAACAATTAATAATTATGACTTAACATAGGTTCTTTAAGAAAATGACAAATTGAAATCCTTCCCATCCTTGGCATCACAGTTACTATAGTCTTTCCAAGAAAATGGAATCTTTGTATTTAATACTGCATTAAAAAGTTAGACGTGACATTTTTCACTATGTGTATTCCAGAAAATTGGTAAACCATCACGGCACGTAGCTTTTACCTCTATTGTGTCCCTTAAGTGCCCTCAATCACTTTCTCTTGAACGACAGGAGCCATCAGAAAATGAGAAGGCCAATCGCTAACACAAGTTCCAACTTACTTCCCTATATTCGGTAAATGACGTACCATAGCAATGATGGCAAACCTTTTGGGTTTGGCATGTCAAAACCTTATGGCACAAAATAATTCAGTGCACTTCACATGAGCAACGAATGCAAAAAGTAGTGTCTTTGGTAACTCGGTTGTTGGAGATCACTGACGTTTCACCCAAAATGTCATCGGCGTGTCACAGGTTTGCCATCACTGCCCTAGGGCAATCTACAACACTTGTTATATTCCAGTCTTTTAAATATAAATAAATTCCTTCCTGAAAGTTAATTTTTTCATTCTTTTAAATTCCTTCTGAGCTGCTCTAAAGGTAGACGATCAATATTCTAAAAAGGTTGCTCCGATACACCTTTTCCCTCCAACACTGCAACCTAATGTTCAACAAATCATCTAACATTAAGAAGCAGTTAGTAGAAGTCAACAATTTTGCTAGTCTTCTTACTCCAACAAATGAACAGGCTACACCACAAGACCAGCTACCAGTGTGTGAGAGATGTACACGTCATTGGAGGCAAAAATCTCTTGATAGTAATTTCAAACACCAAAATCATTGGCAGTACACATCACCCCTCACCAAA
The DNA here is from genome assembly GCF_019279795.1 of Protopterus annectens. Taxonomy (NCBI): domain Eukaryota; kingdom Metazoa; phylum Chordata; order Ceratodontiformes; family Protopteridae; genus Protopterus; species Protopterus annectens. Next base: position 351,033,950 of record NC_056739.1, read on the forward strand.
GCATTACAATACACAAAATCTATCATATGCTAGGGTTCTAAAGATTAACTTGCCTAAATTTCAAAGACTTCCAAAATATAACAGGCACAAAGCACACTCAGCAAGTTAAGCCTACCTCCTTATATAGCACAAAGATTGACCCAACCAGATATTTTTGTTACAGACGACTCCATTGCAGTTCATACAGAAGTACCTCTTACCAGGCTGAGTAAGGAAAGAGTGACTGTTAGTTGCTTGTATGGTGCCAGGACACACAAGTCACACATACATACATACAAGTCCTTGAACAAGAACCAGTACGACTCTCATAGATCATGTAAATGTCAATGAATTGAGGTGTACCTCCCTGGACTATATGAAAAAAACGCACAAAGCTCTCAGCGGCATTCTACCTTTTCATGTATACTGCCACAATACAAACAAATAAAAATGTACTTCAGTAATTGCTTAAGCTTCTGATATCATTCAAAGGAGGTCCAGTTTTTGTCAGCCTGGGAGGATATGGCTGACGGACCATACTGCTTCGCAGGGATGGCCACATACGTATCCCATTACTTTCATCCTCTTAGAACAAAAAGTCAGGACAAAGCCGTAAATAATGGGGGGGGGGGACAAAGGACCAAAAACAGGGACGCTTTTTAAATATTGCTCCTACAAACTTAAGAAGTTGATAGAATAACGGGTTTTGCTTTAGCATAAATTTTCTAAAGGGTATTAAAACAAACTCAAATGTCTGTCAATATTTTCTGACTTCGACCCACAATGATTTACCAACTATTTGCCAGAAAACCACAATTGAGAAACAGACCAAAAATATGATGCACAAATCTGTACAGTTGAGAGGTATTGTACGTATCTTCTAGGTTTTCTATTATTGGCAAAGACATTGCTCACCCCCACAGTACCTGTGTTACTGATCAATGCAAATTGTCTGAACAAGAATCTCCACTCCCTACAAGCCTTTCTTACCCATGCAGGATGTTGATGTCTGTGTAGTGAATGACACAGTTTAAAACTGCAAACAGCACTCTGGCAGTGCAGAGGTATAATGCCTTCTACATCTTTAAACCACCACTGCATGAAAGAAAAAGTGGAGGTATCTCAATCCTCATCTAGAAGAGACTCGGATCAATACTGGTAAAGCAGCGTAATGTACTAGAACTTCTTCTTGTCCAAATAACCATCAGGAAGGTCCAGTACCATATATTAGCTAGTTATACAACTCACTATCACACAAGAAAGTCATAACATATCTACAGGAACTAGAATCCCTCAGTATTAAACCTGGTACCATTTTCCTAGGTGATCTAAACTATCAAACTGTAGACTGGAAAACCTACACCACCACCAGTGCACAAAGCACAGGGATTCCTGGACTTCGTCAATACAAATGCCCTGGAACAAAGTACCCTACTGGGGGGGTCATCATTTTGATGTAAACTTTACTACATTATAAAGGAACATATTGGACCTTGCCCTTACTAATATGGGGACATATTGCACCACCCTTTGTACATCTTCATCAACTTGTCAGACCATAAAGCTGTCTACTTCGAAATACAACTGAAGCCAGAGAGTCTTACAAAGTTACATTTAGAAATTCCTCTATAACAAACTACTCCTAAGTGATACATTGGTAAGCTTCATAACCCCACCAAACCAAGTTACCTTCAGTGAACACATGGAAACAGACTCCTCCACCCTATACTAGCATGTAAACAGATGTACAGATGCGCCTGTAGAAAAAAGTGCAAGGCCAACCCCAGAAACAAATCCATGTAGTGGAACCATATCAACAAGCTTTACAATAAAGACAGAAAATTGACCCAAAAAAAGAATAATTCTCAGAATGACAGACCTCATCGCTGAAATTAAAACTCGGGAGTTTTTCAAACAAACCCAAGTTTGAGGCTAAAATAGCTACCCAAACAAAAAACAATCAGAAGGCCGCTTTTAATTATGTCTGTAATCTCAAAAGCACAACACAGGAATTCACTGAGCTGATTGCAAACAGTGTTACCTACACTAAAGCTTAGGAAATAGCAAACCTATTGCTAAACAAATTTTACCCAGTCTCTCCTCTTTGTCTGTCCTCTTTGTCTGATCCACAAGATATACCTAAAACACTTGAGCTATGACAAGACCAATTCCTAAAAGCGCTGTCAAAAGGTAAAAATACTGCATCAGTGGGTCCTGACAATATTTCTGGATACATCCTAAACTGCATGAAGCATGATTTACGCAGCCCTTAACACTGTTCAACCCCAGCTTCCACAGAGGTTTTGTAACAAGCAAATGAAGAACAGCTACAATAATTACCCTGCATACAGGAGGACCTTCCACAGACCCAGGAAATTACAGACTCATACAATGACCAGCCTCATTTGCAAAGCCATGAATGATTTACCATGGAATTAATCAATAAGGACATAGGGAACCCCCAAACAATGGGCCCCTTCTCAGTTTGGATTTGTCAAGGGCAGGTCATGCTTACTCAACCTGGTGTACCTTTTTTGAAAAGGTCACCAAAGTAATGGATGAATGTAAAAACAGTACACACTGCATACCCTGACCAGGCCAAAGCTTATAATACAATGCTCCACTCAGGCATAATAGAAAAGCTAAATAAACTGGGAATAAACCTGTCACCCACTGGATTGCCAACTGGCTCACGGATACGACACAGAATCAAAATAGAGGAACTTACCTCCACAAAAAGACCAGTCGCCAGTGGAGTCTCTCAGGGTTCTATGCTGGGACCTCCCCTGTCTGTAATCTACTTCTGTGAAGTACAAGCTAATATCAAAGGGCTGTGGTTGACTACATTTTCAGATGACTGCAGGCTAGGAACAGTCACTGAATCCCCAGATGACAGCCATCCTGCAGGAAGGTTTGCTCTGAATATATAACTGGTGCCAAAATCATGGACAAACTAATAGCCACAAATGCATTACTATAGCTTTTAAAAGGTCAACTAACCCAGGGAGATGAGAGTTAACGTAGTTTGAGATCTGTGAATGTTTGTGGAGAGTGGCCTAACTTTCGACCAACATGCGCTCCATCGTCCTAAGAATGTCCTCCTATACTGCGCAGCTTATAAGTAAACGGATTGTCTCTACATCTAGGATGTCATTGTTGCCCTTTACTCAGCCCTTATTAGGCCATCAAGTATAATGTCCTTTTTGCATGCATATGTGCAGACACATACAACAAATGAATACCCACAGAAATACCTTACAAAAAGGAAACAATGCCTACACAATGTCCTACATGGACTAATTCAAAGCCCCTACATGGACTAACTCAAAGCCCTGTCACAATATGCAGTATTCTGCAGACTGCTAAGAGATGACCCGTCTCTGGAATACAAGGCATCCTCTAATCCAGCACTGATGGATTTATTGCACATCAGCAAGTCAAATGGCATTAAGAAATATTCAGTCTAGGTATGTAAACCTCTTCAGCAACATCAAAAGAACGGTTTGGAGGGATAGTTGCATTTCGCAGAAGATACCACTACTCTGGAACAGACTTGCCATCCATGAAAAACAAACCTCATCCCTGTCCATATTAAAGTACAACTTGGATCTATGGACAAGAAAAACAATTTACCCCAGGACTGCCACCTCTACAACTAATGGACAGACGCAGCCCCTAAATGCTTTATCTCATGCATGAAGTCCCTCAATTATCTATAGTACTATCCCAGTTATTCTTATTAGGGGTAATATATAATTATCGCCCTTGGGATAGGCAAGGACAATCTAACACCAAATTTGGATAGGTTAATTCGACCATTAAAAGGGAAATTAGCTAGGTTTCAAATGGCTGACAAGTACAGCTAGCCTAGTACTTACCTCTGAACAGCTCATCAGTGCACCATATGATCTTATTCTTTCATACGCACATCTTGAAATTCAATTATCCAAGGTTCCAAACTCTTTTTTGGGGGGGGGGGGGGGCTGGATTGGTCAATCCATTAACATTCTATTTTATGAAACATCCTATAGCCACAGCAACTATGCCCCTCTAAAATCATTAATCAGAAGCAGAACCTCTATGAAAGTAAAGTACAGCTGTGTACACTTATCATAAATGTAGATGTTCGAGTGTATTCACTGTTGCAGTCATCACGTTTGGGTTTTCCCTGCCAGGGTAGCCCTCAGTCAGCCCTAATACCAGAGGCTTAGTATTTCTGCATCGGCTGCTGTCACTTCAGGACTGACGTCAGGTCGTCAGTAGTATACAGTAAAGTAGCCAACGCCATTACATCAGTTTTTCTTGCCCCAACTGTCAGAAGCCCCCAAGTGGGAGCCAGTATATGGTGGAAGAATCCCACCAGTAAAAAGTAAATATGAAAACGTTTCTCTCCTTACAAGGAAGAGAAAAGGGGGATGGAGGGAGGGAAACCAGGACTGCAACAGTGAATACACTCGAACATTTATGGTAAGTGTACACAAAGTACAGTTGTGTACACTTTCCATAAATGTAGATGTTTGAGTGTATTCATTATTGCAGTCATCACACACTGGTTATCTGCCTGCAGGTAGCCCTCAGTTGGCCCATATACCAGTGTCTTGGGATTTCTGAGTCGGATGTTGTCGCCTCTTCCATGACGTCAGGTCATCAGGGGTATAAAACATGCAGCTGACGCCATTACATCAGATTTTCTTGCCCCAAATGTCAGGAGCCCCCAAAATAGGAAGCTATTAAATGGTGTGGAACACCACCAGTAAAAAAGGAAATACCACTGCTATAGAAAATGTCCACAAACAGGATGGGTAGAAAGGATACAGAAACCAGGGGGCTGGAGGGAGGGAAACCAGGATTGCAACAGTGAATACACTCGAACATCTACATATATGGTAAGTGTACACAACTATACTATGTTCTTTGTGTTTCACTGTTGCAGTCATCACACTTGGGTTGATTCCCAAAGCTGAGGAAGGGAGGAGGCAGTCAAGAAGTGTTAGGGCTGACTAGCTGGCCTTGCAAGACTGCTGTAGCAAATCCAGCTCTGGACTTAGAAAAAATAGGTACTGCTTTGTGAAGGTGCGTACAGAACTCCGGGTCGCAGCTTCTAGAATGTCCCTGGGTGTAGGGACTCCCCTGAGAAATGCTATAGAGGTGGAAGTAGCCCTAATGGGATGTGTTCTGATCCCCTGTGGGGTAGGTTTTCCATGGTGCTTGTAGCAGAAATGGATGCGGTGTGCTATCCATTTGGAAATGGTTTCCTTTGAAATGGCCTTGCCCTCTGCCCCTGAAGCAAAGCCGACTAGCAGCTGGTCAGATTTTCTGAAAGGTTTAGTCCTGTCAAGGTAGAACGTGAGCTGTCTGTGCACGTCCAAGGAGTGCAGGATCCTTTCCCCTTTATTCTGAGGATTAGGGAAGAAGGTTGGCAAATGGATGGATTGGTTTAGAGCCACTCTGGGCTCCACCTTAGGCATAAAGGATGGGTTAATCCTGACAGAAACCCTGTCTGCATGAAAAACAATGAAGGGCTCCACAGCCATTAGTGCCTGTAACTCAGACACTCTTCTTGCTGAAGTTATGGCTAGAAGCAAGGCTGTTTTCCAAGAGAGGAATTTTAACCCTGCTGAAGCAGCAGGTTCAAAAAGGGGGAAGCGTGAGCTTTTTCCAATACAAAGTTAACGTCCCAGGCAGGGGAGGGAGTTCTTCTAAAGGGCTTTAAATTGTTAGCCCCTCTCAGGAACTGTTTGATGAGAGGGTGAGAAAAGAGAGGTGGCTCAGTATTATAATGAGCTGAAATGGCAGAGGCATGAATTTTAATGGAGAAGGATAGGCCTCTATGGAGCAGCTCTGCTAGGTAACCCAGGATTTGAGGTAAGGAAGGCACTGCTGTGTCCTTTCCTTGAGACTGATTCCAACATCATCTTTTCCACTTTTCAGCATAGGATTTCCTAGTACTAGGTCTTCTGGCCTCAAGAATGACGTCCAGCTCCTGTCTGCGGAGGGCTGCTGCTGATGTATTCGGGGGTATACGCCAGGCTGCAAGGTTTAGGGTTTGCAACTGTGAATGCAAAATCTGTTCCTCTTGCTGAGACAACAGGGAAGTTGGCATGGCCAGTCTGGGGCAATAAGAGCTGCCCTTGGCCTGTCCTGTTTGATCTTGAGTAGTACTTTTGAAAGGAGGGGCAGTGGGAGAAGGCATAAATTGAGAGGTTTTCCCATGTGAAAGATAGGGCATCCACCTTCCAGACCCTGCTGTGAGGGTTCCTGGTGCAGAATTTGCTGAACTGGTGGTTCTCAGGGGAGGCAAAGAGGTCCACCTCCGGTGTCTCCCACCTCTGGATTAGAAGTTTGAAGGAGTTAAGCTCCAACTACCACTCGTGTGGGCCAGTAGAGGTTTGCTTAAGTAGTCTGCCAGTGAATTTTGTTGGCCTGGCAGGAACTGAGCTTGTAGGTGCACTTGGTTGCTCAAGGCTGTGTTCCACAGGGCCATGGCTAAACTGCAGAGTAGGTAGGAATGGGTTGCCCCCTGCTTGTTTATGTACCACAACAGTGGTGTGTGTCCGTTTTTATCAGCAGCTGTCCTGGAAGGATTAGGTATTTGAAGGCTGTCCGAGCATTCTGTACATTGATTGATATGAAGGTGAATTTGTCCTGGGCTCCATTTGCCTTGAATGCATTTGCCTGCCATGTCAGCCCCCCATGCATAATCTGATGCGTCTGTTGGCAGGATTTGGCCGGCGAGGGGTTGCTTGAAGGGCAGTCCCTTGTTGTGGTTGCATGCTTCTGCCCACCAAAGGAACTCTGCCCTTAGACAATATATGGTAGGAATCACTGTTTCCAGGTCCTGAGAATGCTGACACCAAAGAAATTTTAAGTACCACTGAAGTTTCCTCATATGCAGTCTTGCATACGGAATTAGAAGAATGCATGAGGCCATAAACCCTAGGGCTTGCAGGATTTTCCTTGCAGATAGCTGAGTTTTGGTGGCCATTTGTTCGAAGTAGTTGGTCAAATAGACCTGCTTTTCTGGAGTGAGGAATGCCATCGGGGAAGTTGTGTCCAAGCTTGCTCCCAGGAATGCAATTTTTTGACTGGGCACCAGTTGTAATTTCTTTTCGTTGATGGTGTACCCCAAATAAGTTAGGAGCCTTTTTACAAATTTCAGGTGCTGAAGCAGCAATTCCTGACTGCCTGAATCAGGCAATCGTCCAGGTATAGGAAAATATGAATATTTCTCTGCCTGCAGTATGCAATGGCTGGAGCCAGGCACCTTGTGAATACTCTGGGCGCAGTAGATAAGCCAAAGGGAAGTGCGGAGAACTGATGGTGCATAGAGCCTACCCTGAAACGTTGATATTTCCTGCAGGGTACGTATTTTGAATTTTGGGACCACCAGAAAGGTGTTGATAATTGATAGATCCAGAATAGGGCACCAACAGACCTCTTTTGTGGGCACCAGGAACAGTCTGGAGTAGAAACCCTGTTCCCTTTGTTCTACTGGAACAGGTTGAATAGCCATGATATCGAGAAGGGATAGTACTTGCTTCTGAGCCTCTGCCCACTGGTTTGGAGAAAGGTCTGGAAACCCGCTTGGGGCTGGCAGTGAATGGAAGTAAAATCTGTAACCCTGATATACAATGTTTAGAACCCATCAGTCCTGAGTAATGGACATCCAGCTTTTTGTATGAAGGGCAAATTTTCCTTCTAGGGGCGCAAGTAATTGACATGGCTGAGAAGGATAATTGAAAAGTCATTGTGAACTTTTTCCATAAGACGGTGGCTTACCACTCCCTATTTTTGAGGAGGGAGCACTCCACTGTTTAGATCTCTGCATACCCTGAGACTGTAGTCTTGGTGGTCTGGTTCCCCTGGATTTGGACTGTGAAGGCCTGGAAGGGGCTGGAAAGGACCAGTTTTTTAAAGGTCGATGCCTACTGAATCTAGGTGGCTGCACCTGTAAGAATTATTTGACAGTTTGCATAAATTTAGCTTTTTCCTCCATTTTTATTTAAGAACTTCTGCTTTGGTTCCAAACAAATGGTCCTGATTTAAAGGAGCGTCTAAGTAATTTTGCTTTGACATGATCTGGCAAGTTTTGTTCCTTCAGCCAAGCATGCCTTCTCAGTACAGACCCAGTGACTGCATCCCTACAAGATGCTTCTAGGGCATCAAAACCACACTGCAAAGTATGTTTACTAACTTGGTTTGCAGAATGCATTAACTCCTATAAATCTTTATTTTCTGCACAATCGTGAAGTAACACCATTTTTTTGTGTAATTAGTTCCATAATATGCTGTTGGTACTTCAACATGTGAAACTGGCAATTCAATGCTCTGTTGGCCAGAGTTGCAGAGGTATATACCTTTTACGCCATCTGTGTACAGCTCTGGAATACCTGTCTGAAGGGGTAGGCATTTTGGCTGTAGTAGCATTAATGCCTTTAGGTCCCTGGGAAATGGTCTCTGGAGCCGCAGTAGGATTCTTGAGAGAAATTTGGGAAAATCTGGTACTCTGTAGTACCTGTCAGGTTTTCTAGAGGCCGGAGGTGAAGTGTCTGTAAGACTGGATTCCATGAAGACATTATCTAGAATATCCACAACAGGGGGGTATAAGCTAGAGGCCTGTGCTGAGGCAACTCTAAAAATTCTCTGAGTCTCTTTTTGGACTGAGGATAGTCCTGGCACTCCCAGCAGAAATGCTCTCTTAAAGTATGTAAGTTTTCACCAAAAGAAAAATCCTCTGGAGGGGAGGCAGAGGGAATGGAGTCTTCTGCATCTGAATCCTCATAGGTTGATAAGGGTATGTCCTGGTAACCAGAAGGGTCAGAGTCATCGGACTTCTGGCCTGTAGCATCAGAAGTAAACTCCATTCTTTGTCTTTTAGCAGGGGAAGGCTGGCTTCCCCTAATTAAAGTAATGAGGTCTGTAATGAGGTCTTCAGCCATTCTAAGCATTTATTTTTGTGGCATGGGAGCTTGAGCATGCGCTTTGGTCAGTTTTCTATGCGTAGTGCAAACTCTGGGCCTGAGAAACTCAGTAGTTTTAGCTGAAAAAGTCGTCTGTTTAATACGAACATCGGTAGGCCAGAATACACCCCTTAGAAGCCGGTGCCTGCACAGCGGCTCGGGAGCCATCCAAGGTAGAGACATCCACAGGTTCCATAGTCGGCATAACGGACTCCAAATGGGTCTCAGCAGAGGCCTGAGAATCTGTAGAAGCGGGCATCAGGGGCTGCAAATGCGCATTGATGAGTACCATCGAACTGGCGACTAGCTTAACGGAAGTGTCATCGGCAGTTTAAGACCTATGCTGTCTTCATCTTTACTTTTTTTCGGAAGATCGGTAGTCGGATGGCTTATGGAAGCCACTTCAGAATACAGAGGATGAGAGTGAAAATTTCGTGACAAAGACAGCCCGATGACGAATAGTTCAGGCGTTAAGGCACAAAACCAACAGCGAGGGACGTCGTGGTCTGGGCCTAAACTGGTGATGCAAGAATGAAAATCTCTGTGAGGTATTTGCTTTCCACAGGCAAGACAATTGTTAACTTTTTCTGACATGGGTTAGAGCAAGAGAAAAGAATCCCCAACGGGGTACTTAGCTTTATAAAACGTCAAGTCAAACTCGAAAATCCAAAATTTCAGGTAGCGTCCCACCGGCACTTACAAACTGCTTCTGCTTCGAACTCCTTCACTGGAAGAAAGACTGATGTAATGGTGTCGGCTGCATGTTTTATACCCCTGACAACCTGATGTCATGGAAGAGGCGACAGCATCAGACGCAGAAATCCCAAGACTGGTATTTGGGCTGACTGAGGGCTACCTGCAGGCAGATAATCCAAGTGTGATGACTGCAACAGTGAAACACGAAGAATATCTGTACTATGTTCTACGTGTTTCACTGTTGCAGTCATCACATTTGGGCCGATTCCCAAAGCTGAGGAAAAGGGTGGAGGCAGTCAATAAGAGTAGGGGCCGTCTAGGATGCCCTGCAAGACTGCAGTGGCAAACCCCACCCTGGATTTGGAAAAGACATGCAGGTGTTAATGTTTGGTGAAGGTGTGAACAGATGTCCATGTTGCAGCCCCCAGGATGTCCCTGGTGGGGACTCCTCTGTGGAAAGCTGCAGAGGTGGTGGCTGCTCTGGTAGAGCGAGTCCTGACCCCCTTAGGGGGAGGTTTCCTGTGTTGCTTGTAGAAGAAATGGATGCAGTGTGCTATCCATTTGGAAATGGTTTGCTTGGATATGGCTTTGCCCTCTGCTCCTGCAGCAAAGCTGACTAACAATCGATCAGTCTTTCTGAATGACTTAGTACTGTCTAGATAGAATCTGAGCGGTCTGTGCACATCTAGAGTGTAGTATCCTTTCTCTGTTGTTTTGTGGGTTAGGGAAAAAGGTGGGCAAATTAATGGATTGGTTGAGAGTCACACTGGACACCACTTTTGGCATGGTGGATGGGTTAGTCCTGAGGGATACCCTGTCAGCATGGAAGATGAAGGGCTCTACAGCCATGAGCACTTGTAGCTTGGATACTCTTCTGGCTGAAGTGATGGCTAGAAGCAGGGCTGTCTTCCAGGAGAGAAACTTTAACTCTGTTGAAGCTGCTGGTTCAAAGGGGGAGTAGGGTGAGCTTTTCCAACACAAAGTTTAGATCCAAGCTAGGGTAGGTGCTCTTCTGGGTGGTCTCAAGTTGCTAGCCCCTCTTAGGAACTTTGATGAGAGGGTGTGAGAAAAGTGGTTGCTCAGTGTTGAAGTGAGCACAGATAGCAGAGGCATGAATTTTAATTAAGGAAAAGGAGAGACCACTGTTGTAGTAGGTCAGCTAGGTAAATCCAGGATGAGAAGTAGAGAGGCTGTGCTGTATCGGCTCCCTTAGCCTGGATACAGGTACAGAACCTTTTCCATTTGTCAGCATGACTTTCTAGTGCTAGGGCTGCTGGCCTCACGTATAACATCTAGAACCTGTTTACTGAGACTGGCAGCTTGTTCAGTGGTCAAGAAATAAGCCAGGCTGCCAAACTCAGTGTCTGCAATTGGGGATGCATGAATTCTCCTTCCCTTTGGGGTAAGAGTGTTGGGATCGGAGGGAGATGCCATGGTGGCAGAGGGGACAGGCTGCTCAGCAGTGGTAACCAGTGCTGGTGAGGCCAGTCTGGATCAATTAGAATTGTCCGCGGTTTTTCCTCCCTTATTTTGAGCAGTACCCTGGAAATGAGAGGTAGTGGGGGAAAAGCATAGACTGAGAGGTTGATCCACTGAAAGGATAGGGCATCCACTTTCCAAGCCCTGCAGTGAGGCTCCCTGGTGCAGAACTTGCTGAGCTGATGGTTGGAGTGGGAATCAAAGAGGTCGACCTTCAGGTGCCCCATTTCTGTGTTATTAGGGTGAAGGTTCTTTGGTCTAGCTGCCACTCGTGTGGGTCCAGTAGGTTTCTGCTTAAGCTGTCTGCCAGAGAGTTTAGAGATGCTTGCAGGAATTGTGATAAAAGGTGTAGTTGCATGGTTGAGGCTATGTGCCAAAGGGTCATGGCAAGCCTGCATAGAGGGTAGGAGCGAGTCCCTCCCTGCTTGTTGATATACTACATCACAGTTGTGTCTGTTTTGATCCATAGAGCCCCTGGGGAGAGAAGGGGCCTGAAAGCTGTCAATGCGTGCTGAACAGCTAACATCTCTTTTTGGTTGATGTGCAGATGCATTTGATGTGGGCTCCAATGACCCTGTATGCATCTGTCTAGGTGTGTACCCCAGGCATAGTCTGATGCGTCTGTGGTGAGGGTCTAGGCGGTGTGGGATGGTGAGAAGGGTAGTCCCTTGTTGTGGTTGCATGCTGCTGCCCACCATAGAAAATCTTTCCTTAGTAAAGTTATCATAGGTATAAGAGTTTCCAGGTCTTGAGAGTGTTGACACCAAAGGCTTATATGCAGTCTGGCATATGGAATGAGTAGAATGCAAGATGCCATGAACCCTAGAGTTTGCAGGATTTTCCTTACATATAACTGGGGTCTTGTGGCTAGTTGAGAAAAATAAGCTGTCAGGTAAGTTTGCTTTTCTGGAGTAAGGAATGCCATCTGGGATGCTGTGTCCAGGCTTGCTCCCAGGAATATAATCTTTTGGGTGGGTACTAGTTTGGATTTCTTTTCGTTGATAGTGTACCCTAGGGAGGTCAGTAGGGCCTTTACAAAAGCCAGGTGCTTGAGCAGCTTTTCCTGACTAACTGAATTAAGCAGTCATCTAAGTATGGGTAAATTTGAATATTTGTCTGCAAAAGCAATGGCAGGAGCCAGACATTTTGTGAAAACTGTGGGAGCAGTAGATAAGCCAAAGGGAAGCACAATGAATTAAAAGTGCAGAGATCCTGCCCTGAAACGTAGATATTTCCTGCATGATCCCCTGATTGGGATGTGAAGGTAGGCCTCTTAAGTCTAGGGTGGCTAACCAAGCATTCTTGGACAGCATAGGTAGTTGCTGGAGGGTGAACATTTTGAATTTTGGTATCACCAGGAAAGTGTTTAGAATGGATAGATAAGAGGATGGGGCGCCAGGTTGTACTCTTTTCTGGGTACCAGGAAGAGCCTCGAGTAGAAACCTTGGCCTATTTGTTCTGCAGGAACGTGCTCTATTACCCTCATAGAGAGCAGGGAAAGGACTTGCTTTTTGGCCTCTGCCCACTGGTTTGTTGGAAGATCTGGGAACTATTTTGGGGGTTGGTAGCGTGTGGAAAGAACATTTGGGACACTATGTTGGGGACCCAGTGCTTGTTGGTAATGGTGGCTCAGGTGCTTGCATGGAAGGAGAGTTTTCCTCCTAGGGGCAAGTGCATGTGGGCAGAGGGAGGGGGTGGAAGTGGAGAGTCATTGTGAGTTCTTACCATGAGGGGATGGCTTAGCGCTCCCTGGTTTTGAAGTGGAGGAACTCCATTGCTTTGATCTTTGCATTCCCTTGTGGCTGTCTGGGAGGTCTGCTCCCCCGGGGTCTGGGCTGAATTGACCTGGAGGGGGCAGGAAAAGACCAGTGCTTGGAGGGGCAATGACTACTGAACCTGGGTGGCTGAACGGGCAGGAAATCCTTAACTTTCTGCATAGATTTTGCTTTTTCTTCCATCTTTTTTAAGACCTCCTCTGCCTTGGTGCCAAATAAGTTGTCTTTGTGCAAGGGTGCATCCAACAATTTGGATTTGACATGGTCTGGGCAAGGGCTGTTCCTTAAGCCAAGCATGCCTTCTAAGGATAGAATCAGTGACTGCTGCCCTGCAAGATGCTTCTAGGGCGTCAAAACCACACTAAGGTGTACTTAGTTACTTGACTTGCAGAATGCATTAAGTCTTGTAACTCTATTTTCTGCACAAGCAGGAAAGGATGATATTTTTTCTTTCAGGAGTTCCATGGTGTGTTACTGAAATTTTAGCATATGGAACTGACAATTTAGGGCTCTAACAGCAAGAGTGGCAGAGGTCTATACTTTTTTACCCAATCTGTCTAATGCTCGGGAATCCCTATCTGAGGGGGTGGGATTCTTAGAAGTTGCTTTAATTCCTTTAGGCCCTTGAGAGATAATCTCAGGGTCGGCAGTAGGATTTTTGAAAAGAAATTTGTGTGAGTTAGGGACTCTATTAACACCAGTCAGGTTTCCTGGGAGCAGCAGGGAGTGTGCCAAGAGTCAAACTGGAGTCCATGAAAACATCATCCACAACATCCAGGACAGGAGGAATGGCCAAGGGTCTGTGCTGTGGAAGATCTAAGAATTCCCTGAGTCTCTCTCTAGACTGAGGGTAGTCCTGACATTCCCACTGGAAATGCTCCCTTAAAGTATGTAGGGTTTCCCCAAAGGAAAAGTCCTCAGGTGGAGAGGCTGAAGAAATGGATTCCTCTGCATCAGAATCCTCATAAGCAGAGAGGGGTTTCATGTCTTTATATTCAGATACATCAGAGTCATCGGACTCCTGTTCAGATAAAACTACTGGGGACAAATCTCTTTTGGAAGGGGGTAGCTTGGCTTCCCCCTGATCAGCATTATAAGGTCTTCCACTATTTTAAGCATTTGAAACAGAGGCAAGGAAGCAGGTGCCTGAGATTGGGTTGTTGATTTCTTGGGTGTGGTTCATACCCTGGGCCTTAGAAACTCGGTAGTTTTTTAAAGAATGGTAGATGCAATAGACGTCAGTGTCAAGAAACGGTAGTGCGAAATACTTCCTCGGAAGCCGGTGCCTGCTCAGCAGCTCCGCACCCATCCAAGGTAGAGACATCTGTATGATCCTTAGTCGAAGAATTCTGCAGCATACCGGACTCCGAAAGGGTCTCGGTAGCGGCCTGTAAACCCACAGAAATGGGCATCGAGGGCTGCAAAAGTGCCTCACTGAGGACCGGAGAACTGACTAGCTTAACGGAAGCGTCGTCGGAAGGTTTGGACCTGTGCGGTCTCTGTCTTTATCCTTACATTTTTTCAGATCATCTGCTGTTGGATGGCTTACCAAAGCCATATCAGAATTAGAACACGGAGCGAAAATATCTAGTTACAATAAGGGCCTGGCAACGTATAGATCTAGCGTTGAACAAAGCACAAAAACGGCAGCGAGGGACCACAGGCAAGACAATTGATAACTTTTTCTCACATAAGTTAGAGCAAGAAAAAAAGGATCCCCAACGAGGTACTTAGCTTTAGAGGACTTCAGCTTCAATTCGGAAAATGAAAACTCAGGTAGTGGCCGACTGGCACTCGTGCGAGCTGCTTCAGCTTCAGGCTCCTCGGCAAGAAACACTGATGTAATGGCATTGGCTGCCTTACTTTATACTACTGATGACCTGACGTCAGTCCTGAAGCGACAGTAACCGACATAGAAATACTAAGCCTCTGGTATTCGGGCCGACTGAGGGCTACCCCGGCAGGGATAACCCAAATGTGAGGACTGCAACAATGAAACACGAAGAACATCCTTTCTTACTGGCAAACAGTGCTGTGTATTCTCCATTAAATGGAATTTGATTCACTCTTCCATATATTTTTTCTGGTCCTGAGAAACTTAACCATAACATAAAACAGTTTATATGGGAAAAATGGTACACAGTCGTGAAATTACAAAATAAGAATCCAAAGAAGAAAATAGTTACATATTTAACCCAACAATAAGCCTGGACTGGTAACTCCATCTTCATTACCTCCAGGACTAATGCCAGAAGGAATTATATGGCCTCTCCCCTTTTACTCAACACTGTGAGGGCAAAGAATTTTTCTCCATATATCTATAAAACCATGTTAAAGTGGTGCAGGAGAAAGATACAGAAAGTACAGTTTTGTACCTACCATAAATGTAGATGTCCGAGAGGTATGCATCTGCAGTCCTAACAAATGGGTTGTCCTGGCCTCAGGCAGCCCTTCAGTCGGCCGGATTCCAAAGTCTGGGTCTGGCCTCGGCTGATGTCGCACTTCACCCGACGTCATAGCTGCAGTTCAGCGGGTATAAAGGCATCAGCCAACGCCATTTTTCTCAGTGTTTCTTGCCCCAGATGCCAGGTGCCCTCTAGGAAGGCTAAATTTGGATAAATGCAAATGTTTCCAAACAATAGAGAGCAAATAGAAATAAACATGTATATACATATATACAAACAAATACACCATAATAGATTCCCCAGCTAGCTACAAGATGGGCAAATACCCTAGGAGTACCACAGAGGGAAGGAGGGTGGTAATCTGACTGCAGATGCATACCTCTCGGACATCTACATTTATGGTAGGTACAAAACTGTACTATGTCCTTCAAGGATGCATCTGCAGTCCTAACAAATGGGTAGAATACCATAGCCAAACTGGGGGAGGAGGCACTAAGAGTTTATGGTGTAGTTAAGATCCCTTGCAAAACAGCAGTGGCAAAACCTGCTCGGGATCTGGAGTATAAAGGTAGATTATAATGCTTGGCAAATGTATGCACGGAGCTCCAAGTAGCAGCCTCTAAAATGTCTTTGGTAGCCACTCCTCGTAAGAAAGCTGTAGTAGTGGCTGTAGCCAAGGGCGCCCGCAGACAGGTGCAAGGGGGTGCACTTGCACCCCCCTGGAATCTGCTGACAATTTAATCTTTTAATTTAAAAAAAAAAAGTTTTTTTTTTTTTTTTTTAAAGCGTTCTTCTTTAAGAAGTCCAGGCGTGCTGACATCATCGCGTGAAGTTTGCGAGCGGGAACTAATTTAGAGGATGCTGTGAGTGACATCATCACACAGGAGCTGAAACGGATAGTTTATAGGACCTTACTTAGCGAGCGGGAACCAAAACAGAGGGAAGATGGGACCGTTGCGAGCGGGAACCGAAACGGATGGAAGAAACCGAAACGGACGGAAGATGGGACGCTTTAGTGGTGCGGGAACTGAAACGGGCAGCTTTAGTAAGGTAGGTGTGTGTGTTTGTGTGTGTGTAAGTAACATTACAAATGCGTAAATCTTTTCATTTGGTGACTATTCACACAGGTAAAAGAAAGATATATCTCTCCATTCATTGTTGTTCTTTTTCCATATGTGACTTATATCTGGTGTGCATATCTTTTGGTTTATGTCATATGCAAGTCAGGAACCCAAACATAGTCATATCCTAGACAAGTCATGGAATGGCTTGAGTCTATGAGCCAAATGACATTGAACAAAGGTTGTATACATTTCACAGGAAATGTGTATTTTTGGTATTGCATTTTTTTTGTGAAAACAAAACAAAAAATCTTACTTTGACCTTACCAGGTTTGGTTTGACATGGCCTTCACATGCCAACAAAGAATACAGCAAGACTGGCACAAATACTGAGTCTAGCTAAAGTCATTTCTGTGTTACACACCATCCAGTATCTTACTATTTTCAACAGACATGGTACCATTACAGGATCTTACGTGGCATTTTCAGTGGCCTGGGGAAACATGAAATTGCTTAGACGGTAGGGAAGCCATATTTGAATTCAGAATGTATTAAAATACTTGTAACCACTTACTTCATATGTGGGGCAAGATGTACCTCCTCTGTAATATGAGTCACGAGATGTAAAGGCATGGCATATATGGACATCTATGCACAGTTTGTTCCGCTTAGTGTGCATCTATGTTCATATATATATATATATATATATATATATATATATATATATATATGTGTGTGTGTGTTTGTGTATCTGAGCCCACACATGTGTACACATGCAAGTTCAACTGCGCGCGCGTGTGTGTGTGTGTGTGTGTGTGTGTGTGTGTGTGTGTGTGTGTGTGTGTGTGTGTGTGTGTGTGTGTGTGTGTAATGCCCTAGGAGTTACATGGTGGTGGGTAGAGAATAAGGCTTGAACCCTGTACCGTGGGCCCAAGTGGCAAGAGCCTGAATTCCCTACTCGCCACCATTTGTAAAAATGTTGCAGGTTTTTCCCTCATACTTTTTCTGTTCCTCATAAAATCTGTGGTTTCTGTATTTGTGTCCTTGTTGCCTGACGGCTACATGTTCTCTCGTTTGATTCTTGGCTGTCTGGAGTGTTTCTCCCTGGGCCACTGCTTAGCTTATTTTCCAAGTCAGACTTTCCTGGTTAACAAATGTTAAAAAAAAAAAAAATGGGCACTCATTTCAATATCAGACTTCATATTCTTCAGAAAGTGCATCATGACCAAAGCTTTTATTCTAGCAATTTTTTAAGTGTACAAGATGGATATTTGAAATGTATCCCTGTCTTTGGGACTGTATGGCCCCCCCATTATTGAGAGCTATGGTAAGAACTGAATTCACTGAATATGTTTGGGGGCTGTATTCACCCAATATTGGCTTTGTTCAGGTATTTATTGGCTTCATCCAGGTTTTGTGCTAAGGTTGAGAGGTACGGTAAGAACTGAATTCACTGAATATGTTTGGGGGCTATATTCCCCCATTACTGGCTTTGTCCGGGTGTTTTTTCTAAGAGGTTGAGAGCTATGGTGAGAACTGAATTCACTGAATGTTTTGGGGCTGTATTCACCCATTATTGGCTTTGTTCAGGTATTTTGTGCTAAGAGGTTGACAGCTGTGCTATGGTGAGAACTGAATTCACTAAATGGTAGCCACTTAAGTTTCAGTCTTCCTCTTTCACAAAACAGCTGATTTGGTGTAGTGGTATGTTGCTCTGACTGTTTTGCACAGGGTCCCCTGGGTTCAAGACGTGGCAGTGAAATGTATGGTGGTAACACAGCATTTTATTCTAGCAACTTTCCAACATTATACAAGCAATGTTTAAAATGTGTCCCTGGTTTTTGGCCTTTTGTCCCCCCCCCAATAAATTTTGGCTTTTTCCAGATTTCTTGTGCTGCAAAGTTCAGAGATACAACTGAGTGTCATGTAGATTTTACGAGCTGAGAGCTGCAGGGAAGCAAAAGTTTAGTGCTGCTTATGTTTAGTCTGCGTGCATTGTTAATAGCACAACAGATAGTGTCCTTGCTTTTGATGCTGAAGGCTTTGGGTTCTACTCCCACAGTAGGGGGTGGATGCTGCAGTCCTTTTGGTAAAGATACCTAGTAACTATGAACCTGTTATCAGTTTGCTATCCATTCCCTATTGCGGTATTACTAGCTTATCATTTTTTTATTGCATGCAACAAAGGCAATTTATTCTTCAAGGGTAACAGGCACTTTATTTGTAGATTAAACAATGACATATAAAGCAGCAACCTCTTTATTAGTTACAAATTTCTTTAATGTGGATTTTACTACTTCAGAGATTGTGCATATTTTTTACTGATACTGGTGGACTATAGAAGCTTAAGTAAACTTTTTATGATGGAAATGTTCTGAATTGGGCAGTTTTGTCAATGGTGTATGCATTTTGTTTCATTGTTTACTGGAAAAATGTTCAAAACAATAATTTTAAAATGCCCTCTAACAACTGTACTGTATTGTACAAGGAATATAATGTAATACAGTCAGGAAGGTGTATCAAAGAGCATGTGCATGTTATGTTCGAGGGGCCTATGATTTTGAAGACAGTCCAGAGTTGATATTTATCTGCCACGGTAAAAATGTATTTTCTTTGAATGTGGGTTTCAATGCTATTTCAATGCATGTGAGTTTCAAGGGCAGAGAAGTTTTAATGTTAGTCTATTTTCATTGTGAGACTGCATTGCTTTGTTTAACAGATATGTATTAGGGTTTGTGTTGTAAAATGCAAAATAAAACTTTCAAATGAAATCCTCAATCATCGCAGAAGTAAAGCAGTATGCACATTACAGTGTTTATGGTAAATGGAGCAAAATAACCAAGGAATGGGACATTGGAATGGCTGCAGGGGGAGGCTCCAATCGACCATGGTTTTATGAGGGGGGATAGCAAACTCAGACAGCCCCAATTGAACTATACCTCTCAGTTGTCCATATCTTTGCAGAATTAATAGATATTTGCTCCTTATTTTTGGTTTGTTCCTCATAAAATTTGTGGTTTTCTAGCAAATCATTTAGGAATGAAGTCACTAAATGACACACAGTTTCAGACGTCATAACCTTCAGAAAAATGCATGCTAATGCAAGACTAAGTTTATACAAGAGCAATTTTTAGTAGTGTTTGTATGTTCCCCCAATATATTTGGCCTTGTCCAGATTTCCTGCATTAAGAGGTTGCTGCATGCGTGCAAATCACTGTAGATTAGGAATATCCAAACCTCTCAATTGTCCCCAATTTTGGCTCAAAATGTTGCTCTCCCCTAATAATCCCTCCTCCAAAATGGCAATTTTGGAAGAAACTGTGGAGGGTTTACAATTGTATATAACTAATGATCAGAGTTATAGATTACTTTTATTTCAGAAATGCATGTAGATGCTCTTATTTTGTTAGCTGCTCAAGTTAACAATGTTAATACTAAAAAGGTGTCCTTTTTTGACAGGTATTTTGCATCACATTTTGGTCCGTTTTCATAAACTTGTGGTTTTCTGGCAAATTAGTGGCAAGTCATTAAAGATTGAAGTTAGAAAATAATGGCAGACATTTGAGTTTCAGATTTTATACCCTTCAGAAAATTCGTACTAATGCAAGATCTACTACTGTTCTATTATCTAAGCTAATAAGAGCAATATTTAAAAATTGGCCTTATTTTTGGGCCTGTGTCCCACTTCTAGTTCTATGTATGGCTTTGTCCAGATTTCTTGCTCTGAAGTTGAGAGGTATGAGTGTTAGAGCGATCACTGTCAGCCAGAGACATTTCAAATTATGACATACTTATTGCACCCCACCCTCCATTGTAGTGGCTCTGGATGTGTCCAAGGAAGGCAAGGAGCAGTTATGCAGTGTTAGTGTGCAGAGCATTCCCCCATCCAAGGTAGATCACAAATACGACTGTGGCTTTTCATCTGTCCTTGATTTTGTAGAATGTTCTGGTTTTCTATCAGATTTTTATACTGTTAATTTATGCTTCTTATTATTCAGGAACTGCATGCTGTCACAGTGCCCTGTTGCTCTGTTTAAGTAGCCATGGTTTAATGAACATCAGGTAAGCTTGTCTGAGATTGTAAGATGCAAGTAAGCTTTAGTAAGCATATTGTTAAAGAATTACCAGCATTGAAAGCCTTTTCGTTGTTGCCATGCAGAGAATATTTACATAACTAGATAATGTATAAGCCTTGTGTATTGAAATGCATACGACAGTATTTGTAATAAAAGGACAGGATTACAGTATTTTCAGAAGCTCATTACATTTTATTGGAGACCAGTGTCTGTGTGTTAGTACACATAGTTGGGTGGCTTTAATGGTATATGGTAAATAAGCATTGCTATCTTACTTAAAAGCCAAGCCCTGCAACAACTAGGTAAGCTCCACACTGAAGTCAAAACACAATAGCTCTGGTGGGTAAATGCACTCTGTAGTAATCAAAAAAGGCAAATGTTTGAAATAACTACAGCTTATGTGCAAACACAATAGGTAGTGATGAAACAATGCTCTACTAAAAATGCTTTAATGTTCCACATTGCTGAGCTGCAGATCAGTTATCACTGGCTACCAGGATTTCACCCACTTCAGATCAAGCACGGTGCCGTTCAGTGCAACCTTCCCAGAACTAATTCAAGTCTGACCAGAATTATTTTGTGTGTGTGTGTGTGTGTGTGTGTGTGTGTGTGTGTGTGTGTATGAGGGAGGTAGCATACCCCTCAGCTGTCCAGGTTTTTGCAGAATGTCCAGATTTTTGCCCCATATTCCTCCTAAAAAGGATTGAAGTTGCTAAATAATGAGACATTTCAGTTTTAGATGTCATATCATTTAGAAAAATGCATACTAACACAAATCCTGTTACTCTTGCAATTTTCTAAGTTTATGAGAGCCATATTTATAATCTGTCCCTATTTATTTTAGGCTTTGTCCAGATTTCTTGCACTAAGGTTGAGGCCTTGAGGGGTATGGTATGTTTGTGAGGGAGAGAGAAAGTGAAATGCCCAAGTTAGTTAGCAGGTGGAATTTATTTTCAAGTGCATTTTCAAGGAACTGTGAGTTTTAAGGGAAGCGAAGTTTACTGCTACTCATGCCAAGTCTATTTACAATGTGCAACTGTTTTGTTTAGCAAATGACATCTCTATTGTGGTATAAAGTTTTAAAGCTATGTTAGTAGCACCACAAGTAGAATACTTGCATCTTAATGTAGAGGCTTGAGGTTCTATTCCTACAGCATGTACATTTGTATGCTGCAGTCCTGAGGATGTTCTCCTTTGGATGAGATGCCTAATAACTATGAACCTGTTTTTCAGCTTGCCATCCATTTTCTATTGCAATATACCAGCTTACCATTTTTTTAATTTAACATAGGCAATTTATTCTTTGACGGCAGCAGGCACTGAATTTGTAGATGAAACACTGAAATATACAGTTGTTTTCTAGCAACAACATCTTCATTAGTTTCATATATCTTTAATGTGGAATTATTCAGATTACTTTTACTTCGGCAGAGACACTCAAACAAGTGTTGCTGTATAATACAAGGGATATAATTCAATTATATATTATAATTAATACAATCAGGTAAATCAAAACTTTTGCATGGCCCTAACAGTGTGCAAGGAACCTATTGCTTGAAAACAGTTCAAAGGTAAATAACCTGCCACTGGCCAGATGCATTTTCTTTGAATGTGGGTTTCAATGCTGTTTCATTGAATGAGTTTCAAAAGTAGAGAAGCTTTAATGCCAAGTCTGTTTTCATTGTAAGACTATCGCTTTGCTTACATTTAGTAAATGTCTCAGTGTTTGGGCTATAGTGTTTGAAATAAAAGTTGTAAATTAAATCCAACTGCCTGTAATCATTGTAGAACTAAAGCATAAAACAGTATGCACACAGATTTGAACAGTGTCTACGGCAAATGGGGACAAATAGTGGGGACAAATAGCCAAGTAATGGGACATTGGAATGGCTGTGTGGGCGGGGCTTGGGGTGGGTGGACTTGGGCGGGGCTGTGTTGGCAGGGGGCGGGGAGAGCTATGTGGGTGGGGCTCTGGGTTTGCACCCCCCTGCAAAAAATCCTGCGGGCTCCCTTGGTTGTGGGTAATGAAAGTGCTGTTGATTATGGGTCATATATGCGCGAAGAATTTTTATAAGCATCAGAACTGAAGCTCCTTTCTTTCTGGCTTGAGCTTTCTTTTTTTCATATGATTAAGTGAAGCTTTCAAGGTAATTAGCTCGAGATTTGTTGAAATTCCCATCCAAACTGATGGAATAAAGCTGCATAACCTCAGACACTTGTCGACTGCCAATCATTAGCGGACCGGAGTTCTGCTGTGGCGACCCCTAACCGGGAAAAGCGAAAAGACAAACAAAACCTCAGAGACTTGTCTAATGGGCAGCTTTGGTAAAGTTATTGAAAATCAGAACCTTCGGAACATGCATTAGATCAAATTTCACTGCAACCAAATGCAGCTACACGGGCTGACATTACATAAAATAATTAATACCATGCTGCACAAAGCAGGACAGTTTAAAACAAAGAAAATTAATTATATTACATGATGCTGTTGTTTTTAAGTAATGAATACAAATACATTTAAAGGTTTAATTTTATTTTATATTTGTTGACCGGGTTAGTCCGACTGAGCTAGTAGCTCATTTTCAGCAGAGACCCAGGGAGAAAAGCTCCTCAGTGACTTACTGCGTGTGCTGTTTAAACTGTAACAAAAATACATTCAAGATTACATCAATATAAGCATTGGATAAAAAAAAGCTGATGTACATTAAAAATTTCATTGTATTAGTATTTAGTTTACAGTGGCAGTAAAGTGATGAGGACAGTAATCCTTCTCTGTGAGACTGATATTTTCAAGAACAAAATAGATGTATAAGAGGGATTAAAAAAACAGTAGGTAATATAACATAGGATGCAACAATCTGAGGTATGTTGAAAGTTTATATACTGTTTGTTCAAAGTTTATGCTGGCAAAAAAGATGAGGTGAGATGGTATCTGGAGATTACTATTAGAGCAAGAATCAACAAAATAGAGCTTGTTTTGTATGGTATGAAACCAACAGATGAGAAGTTGGAGAAAATAGATGTGGAGGGGAGATGAGAGGTCAAGTCTGAAGAAGGTAGGATAGAAGGTATGATTTTAGGAAAAGTGCAGGTGAAAAATTTGGTAGGGTCAAAAGGGATGAGAGAGGTAAAGTAGTGGGAGGGTGTATCAATGAGGGACTGAGGAGAGAAGGAATTCATGGATGCAGGGGGAAAAAGTGGTTCAGGGGGGATAAGTGCAATGGCAAGACCAATTTTTCTTTAGGTAATCTCGTGTGACAGTTTTAAATTGTTTAGGGTGTTTAAGGGACCTAATTTCTAAGGGGAGTTGGTTCCAGGATGGGGCAGGTTTATAATTATAGAGGAGGCGGCCAGTTTTTGGCCTACGTTTATAAATCTGTAGAAGGTCTTGGTCAGAGCTATGTAGAGTTCTCATAGGTGAGTATTTGGATATAATAGAGGTAAGGCTGGGATAGGAGGAGGGCAGGTATAGTATTGAATGAATAATCTGTAGTGGATGTAGTAGGAGCAAGTGGGGAAGTTATATCCAGTTTAGATGCTTAAGAGATAGGTAGTGGTGAGACTTGTAGGTTTGGTTAGCAGCAAATCTGGCCACCTTATTGTAGGTAGTTGCTAGTTTGGTGAGGAGTGAGGTGTTTAGATCTGTGAGTATGTGATAACTGTATAATAGAGTAGGAAGAAGAAATGCATGCGAGAGAGCTATTTTAGCGCTCTAAGTATTTTTTATTGTGGTAAAGGAGTCCTAGTTTCTGGTGTGTCTTTTTGATACAATTGGTCACATGTAGATCGAACTTAAGTTGGTCATCTATTATGACTCCTAGCAGTTTTGTGTTAGGTTTGACTGTGATAGTTGTGTTGTTGCTAGATAGAATAGTAAAAGTAGATTTGAGATTGGAGAGGTTCTTGGGGAGAGAGAGTTTTCTTAGGGTTGTGATTAAGTTTGTCACCATGTCTCTATGGTGTTAAATGAAGTATGGGTAGTAGAGTGGAGGTCAGAGGGATTGTCAGTGATGGTGATAACAGTTGAGTCATCAGCATATTGTACAATTGATGACGGGGGGCAAGAGGTATGTAGTAGATTAGTAAAAATATTAAAGGAGTAGTGGCCCAATGATAAATCCTTGGGGGACTCCCATTTCCACAGGGGGGGGGCAGAGCCATTTGACAGACTGCTGGCAATTTGAGAGGTAGCTAGAAAACCAGGAGATCGTAGAAGAGAAATTGAGGTTTGATAGTTTAGCCAGGAGAAGAGGATGGGAGACTGCATCAAAAGGCTTTGGAGAGATCCAGGAATAGACAGGAGACAAGTTTGTTGTCACAAGCAGGACATATGGTATTGATGAAGGATATTAATGCAGCTGTAGTATTGTTTGGGGTGAAACCCATGTTGAGTGGGTGTAAGTAGGTTATTCTGAAGTAAAAAGTGCATAAACTGATTGTGAATAAATTTTTCTAAAATTTTTTGAGAGGGGAGACAGAAAAGCTATTGGTCTGAAGTTGGATATGTCAGAGGAGTTTCCTCCTTTATGTAGGAGTAAGGTGTATAATTTTTTCCCTATGGAGGGGACATAGGATTCAGTGATAGTGCGATTAAGATAGAAACAGGGTAAGCTAGGGGTTCTGCAGCAATCTGTAGGAAATAGGGGGGTAGACTGTTTGCAGATAGAGAGCAGGGTTTAAGTTTTGAGAGTAAAGATTTGACATAGTTTATTGGAACAATTTTGAGGGAGAAAGAATATGATGGGTTAGGGAAAGAATAGTTGGAGAGGTAGTTGGCATTGTTAGAGGGGAGAGAGTTTATCAAAGTGGTTATTGATTCTATGAAGTGAGTTGAAAATGGTAACGGTTTCTTCAGGTGTCTTGTTTGGGCAGGAGTTAGGAGGGGAAGGGTTACCAGGGTGCAATACATGACTGAGTCTTCCAGAATTTTTTGGGGTCGGACTTTAGGGAAGAGGGGGGGTTGATGTAGAAGTTCATTTTATTGTTGTGGATGTGTTTTTTCACTTGGTTCCGGAGTTGTTTATAACTGTGCAATAGTGAGGAGGGTCTTAGTTTTAGTCCATAATTTCCATATCCTGCCCGTTTTTTTGTATTTTTGATGAAGGACCTCTAAATATTGAACATGCATATAAAATACACTAAGGGTTTAAAGGCAGGCAGTCTTTGGAAATGTACACATGTAACAGTATATATATATATGTGTGTACACACTGAAATGTAACATCTTATATCAATTACTTAATTGCTTTAATTTAAACTTATGATAGGGAAAGCAAAAATAATTGAAAATGTCTTGGTATTAAGTCATTGCACTTACTAACCTCAATAAACACTAGGTATGTAGATCTTGTAATATTAGTAGATAAATCTTTAAGAAATATATCAGTATGGAACAATTATGACAGATGCTGGCAGATTGTTTTAATAAAATTACTTAATAAATGTTCTACCTTTTTCATATAGATAGAATCTTGCAGGATAAGCATATATTCTTTTATTATTATTAAAGAAGCTTATGTTTGTTGTAGAGTAGTATGACAGGTCGTTTTTCTTTTCTCTCGTATGGCTGAATATTGGACAAGTTGATTTGCTTGTATAGTTAGACTGTTCAAGCTTGGAGTGTTCTCCATGGGGGGTAAAAGGGGTACTAGAATTAACAGTTTTATAACAGTTACATTTATTTATTTTTTTGCAAGAGTCCACGACAACTATTTTACTTCCAGATTTATTCTGTCTATTACTTATAATAGAATTAACAATCCACTCTTTGTAAATGAAGCATCACTACCTATGAAAAATTTGCATATGTACTTGATGTACAAGACAAATTACATTTATTAATTGCATCTCTATAAAATGTTAACGGTTTGAAATACGGAAACAAGAAAGGTAAACATATTTGAAGTTTAGTTCTCAGGTCATTTTTCTTCAGGAAATGCACAGGTTCATAGGTAGGTACTAGGCTATCGGCCCAAGGGCCTAAGTAAGCGTAGCCAACAAGGTTCCCTGGCTTACACCACCCAAAAAGTTAATTTCCTGTGCCCCTGTCGAGCAGAGCAACAGAAGATATATAGACTTAATACTAAAAGTTATAACATTTTATCTAGCTCATAACATAGTCAGAAAAAAAAGGGAGTTGCTATATTATGGAAAAACCCCTTACTAATGTGCAAAGTACTGGAAATATATAAAGATGATAAAGATATGTTTTGTACGGCTACTATAAAATATAATAGGGTATTTACCCTTATTATGTATTTGATCCCCAGGACAGGAGTCAGGATGGTTGATCAATATATAGAGCACATAATTCAGTATGTGAAGAGCAGTATCATTAAGGCTGGAGATTTTAAATTGTATATTATCACCAAGTGATACCAACACAAGAAGCAAGTGAAAAATTCTGCCTTCTGTCAAAAGGTTATTGAAAAAATAATTTCATCTTAGAGACATAAGTAAATACTCACAACCCATTTCATTATTTTTAACACATTATTCTCATCAGAATGGAACTCATTCTAGAATAGACTGTTTACATTTCTAATGAACTAACCTGACAAGCTGGGTCAAAGTCAAGAATGTGGCTTGTTCATTCTCAGATCATACTGCAATCACTTCTGAATTGCATTTGAGCTCTCCTAAAAATAATGTTAAAATAAGCAGAATACCAGCACATATAACCGGCTTAAAAGATTTTAAGGACTTTTTTCTTAAAGAAGTTCTTTTCTTTATAGAATCTAATAATACAGCAAATACTTAAGAAATCTGTATATGAGATGCATTCAAGGCATATACATTTGGTAAGGTCAATATACTGGTTATTAAATAGGAAAAAGCAAAGGATCAAAACATGAAAAAGAGAAATTAGATGAGCTGAAGTTAGAGAATGACAAAAATAAAGAAAACAACACAGAAGAGATCAATAAGTTGAACAACAAATGTTTAGAAATTCTAAACCATAAAATGAAAATAAATCTTAAAAAGTTTAGGACAATTAACTTCTCTATTAAACCCAAAATATATCCGTAATCTAGACAAGAAAACGAAATTACTTGGTAAGTTTAGTCATATAAAAATACATTCACACAGCAAGGAAAAAAAAGGTAACAGAGACAATATTCTAAAGGAGTTTGGGAATTCTTCTAATGAAATTAATCAAAATAACATGCAAATAAGTTCCAGAAGAAATAATCAAAACATGTATTAGATAAAATATTATAACTATACTGGATGACCAAATAAAACAAATTGATAAACCTATTTCGAGGTCAGAAATTCAAATTTGAAGCCTAATAAAGCACCAAGTAATGATGGAATTATACCTAAACTTTACAAGATAAGAAGCCTTGAACATAATGCACAAGTTTTACTTTCAAAGTTAAAAATTTAAATAAAGTCCTCCTCCTTGGGAAATGTATCCTTATCTCTCCAATATTAAAGACTGATCAAGATCCCACTCTTTGCTCTTCATATAGACCAATCTCACTTCTAAATGTAGATTATAAATTTATGGCAATACATGCTAACAAACACATTCTAGCCTCTACAACTGCTGAGGACCAAACTGGATTTATTTTAAATAGAAATACATACAATAATATTAACAGAACAATTTTACTACTTGACCATGCAAACAGCACAAATGGAAACCTAACATTAATAATTCTTGATATAAACAGTGCTTTTGACTCTGTCAATTGGAAACATATTTTACTAGTCCTAGAAGAATACAAGATTCTAATGATTTTTTTACACCTTATTAATCTTCTCTATACTGATAGTTTTGCATATGCTAAAATGGGCACCTTTACATCAGAATCTATACAAACATTGAAAGGTACTAAACAAGGATGTCCCCTTTACCTTGGCTTTTTACTTTAGTTATGGAACTTTTTGATAACTTTGTTAAATCAAATGACAAAAGGAGTTAAAATAGAGGAATGCACATTCTAAAATCCATTTATTTGCAGATGATATCTTGTTAGCATTAGGTGGCAATGGTGGATCTATATCTGCAACTTTCATAGTAATGAAGAAATTTCAAAGAAAAGTTGGTTTAACATTTAATGAAAATGACAAAAATATTGCCTATAAGAACAAAAATAAAATCCAAAACAAATACCTTACATATACTGTTAAAGACAAAATGTACTATTTAGGGATAATCATAGTAGATAATAAAGATATATTAAATTACAATTAAAATAATTGTATAAATAAGATAAAAAATCTAATAGAAAAATGGAACAAAATTGATTTCACAAAGGAAGAGAGACCTTCTATAACAAATGAAGTTGCCAAAAATTCTCTATGTAGTTTAATTATTAACATTACCCCCTATAAAAAGTTGTATCAAAGAATTTAATACTTCAATAATGAAGTTTCTTTGGTTCCCTGGAAAACCAAGGATTGCCTTGAATCATCATTTAAGAGACTAGGAAGCTGTAGGGACAGGGCTACCAGACATAGAATTATATTCAGTACCATCAATTATAAAAACAATACGTCTTTGGGCTTAATACCTATAGTGCTAGATAGAAAGTAATCTTAGGAAAGCTTCTTATAGATTCTAAAATCAACAGGTACTCCAATAACTGTCTCATACTAGATAACAGTTTATTATGGCTACTAAATGACTACATTATAGGGAAAGTTACAAAATAAGTGAATCTTACTTCATATATACTATTTTAAATTCTTTTAGAAATTGCATTTATAAAAACAAGGCTTGTAAAGCATGGATTTTTCTTGCATTTCTCATAGCATACACTCAAAGTAACATCTTTACTTCAAACATAGGAACAATGCTTACTTTTAAAGAGAAAAAAATGCTGTATTAGTTTCAATTAATGAAAGATGAAAAGTTGCAGTTGACTGAATTAGAAACAAATAGGACTTGGATAAAGCATAGTTAGATATACAATCTTGTAGGCTTTATATTGGAGAAATTAAATCAATGCAAACAATAAAAAGACACCATATTCCAAAACTGACTGAATGAGAAGTTATGTACCTACCATAACGTTCCATGTTAGTTGTCTTCTTCTCGCCTTTCTTGCTGGATGGGTTCGGAGCCAATCCTCGGCTCCGACTCGGCCTATACTAAAGCTCGAGAGCTAATTTTACTGGCTCGAGGCAACCCTATATCCCATGATGCTAGGCACTAACTACCCAGATCTCGTTTGGTAGCTGAGAACATAGCAATTTTAGCCTCCCAACCCAAGGGAGAGAAGAAGTGGAAAAATTCCCCATGTGCCACTACCTGAAGCTATAGCTACCCAAGGATAAACAGTTTAGGCTTCAAATTGTGCAAGGTGAAGACCCTGATAAGAAAAGGGGAATCCTTTCGGTCTATCCAGGCTAGGGGGATGGCGGGTGGGACGCAAGAAAGAAGGTGAGAAGACAACTAACATGGAACGTTATGGTAGGTACATAACTTCTCAATGTTAAGTTGTCAATCTTGCCTTCATTCTTGCTGGATGGGACCGCGTCCCTAGCACCTTCATCCCAGGTGGCTCATCGGAACAGGCTCTTGAGAACGGTGGAACCAAAATTTGCCCTATTTCTGGAGGCCATGTCTAACTTGTAGTGTGTAATAAAGGTATGAGGAGAGGCCCATGTGGCTGCTGCACAAATAATATCTACTGGCAATCTAACTTGAAAGGCTGTTGATGTAGCTCAAGCTCTGGTTGAATGGGCTCTTGGCTTTGAAGGTAATTCTTTACCTCTGAGTTGATAGATACAGGTAATCACAGAGGACAGCCATCTAGACAAGGTTACTTTGGATACCGGAAGGCCCTTACCACCTTCCGCATAGGACAGAAAAAGCTGATCAGATTTCCTAGTTTGTTTAGTTCTGTCCAGATAGTAATGGAGCTGACTATGAACGTCCAGATAATGCAGTTTTTGCTCCGCCCTGTTAGAATTATTAGGGAAGAAAACTGGAAGATCGATAGATTGATTTAAATTTGCCTGAGAAGCCACCTTGGGCAAAAAAGACGGGTTAATTCTGAGAGAAACTCTGTCTTTGTGGAAAACTAGATAAGGAGGACGAATGCAAAGGGCATGGAGTTCTGATGCTCTCCTAGCAGAAGTTATGGCAACTAGGAAGAGAGTTTTCCAAGAGAGCAATTTTAAAGAACAGGAAGCCGCAGGTTCAAAGGGAGGAAGAATCAAGGATGTTAAAATCAAATTTAAATCCCACTGTGGTGGGGGGTCTTTGATTGGGGGCTTGAGTAAAAAGATACCCTTAAGGAAGGCTTTACAAAGCTTGTGGGACATGATGCTGGAGTCCGATAGGCCTATGTGAAAATTTGAAATGGCCGCTAACTAAACCTTTACTGTGGAGGATGAAGAGCTGGAATGAAAAAAATTCAGCTAGGAAATCTAGAACAGATTGTATAGGAGCAGTGAAGGGATCTATATTCCTAGCCCTTGCCCAGAAGGAAAAACGCTTCCATTTACTAGCATAAATCCTTCTGGTAGAGGACTTAAGGGAAGCTACAATAATATCACGGACAGAATTGGAAATCAGGTGAAGCCTGGCTAGGGATGGAAGTGGAGCAACCAAGCTGTGAGGTTGAGAGATTGGAGGGATTGGTGCAGCTGCCCTGACTGGTGGGCCAAAAGATCTGGCACTGGGTCCAGATGCCAAGGCTGTTCCAAAAGGTAACGATGCAGGAATGGGAACCATATCTGTCGAGGCCAATAAGGGGCAATGAGGATCATCCTGGCTCTCAAGGCGGTAGCTTTCTGAATCAACTGAGTGATTAATGGAAAGGGGGGAAAAGCGTATAGAAGTCCCCGAAGCCAATCGTGGACTAGAGCGTCTCTGGGGGGATGGCCTGGAAGGGGAAAGTGAAAAAGTCAAGGCACTTGCTGTTCTGAGGTGTTGCAAAAAGATCGCAGCAAGGAAGACCCCCACTTCTGAAAAATCTCTTCCGTTACTGACTGCTTGAGAGACCACTTGTGTGGCATGAGAATAGCTCTGCTCAACCTGTCCGCTATGATGTTGGACTTCCCGGGGATATGCATTGCTATCAGAAACAGCCGAGAAGAGATCGCCCATTGCCAAAGTCTGAGTGCCTCTAGACACAGGGGATAGGACTTGGTTCTGCCCTGCTTGTTAACTACGGACATATTGTCCATCTGAATTGCAACAGTCCCTAAGGGAAGAGAGTCTTGGAGGGCTTGCAACGCCAAAAGCACTGCTCTCATCTCCAGGACATTTATGTGCAGGTGGCATTCGAAAGGTTGCCATGTGCCCTGGACTGTCCTGCCCTGAAAATGCCCCCCCCCCCATCAAGGAGGCGTCCGATGTGACCGTGGCGACTGGAGGGGAAGGAACAAATGGTCTGCCCTGAAGGGACTTGAGGGGAGACCATCCACCAACACAGATGTTTCTTGCAAGATAGAGTTAAGATGTTGTGTGTCAAAGGAAGCTGTTGGAAGGACCACTGGGAGAAGAGCATCCACTTTAGGAGCCGCATGTGAAAGCGAGCAAGGGGAAGTAGCGTGATGGCTGCCGCCATGAGACCTAACACTTTTAGAACAAACCTGGCCTGGATTCTTTTGCTCTGAAGGAGGATATGAACGTGATTTCGAATATCTAAAACTCTTTTGCCGAGAGCTTTACGGTGTCCGAGGTGGCGCCTACAAAGGTAATAGACTGACAAGGCGACAAGGCAGACTTTTTTAAAATTTATGGAGATACCTAGCCCTTTGCAAGTTTGAATGGTGTAATCTCTGGCAAGAAGAAGCTGATGCCTGGTGGTGGCAGTAAGGAGCCAGTCGTCTAGATACGGAAACACCTGGAATCCTTGACGTCTCAGGTGAGCCGTAACCACTGCCATGCATTTGGTGAACACCCGGGGGGGCTGTAGTGAGACCAAAGGGCAGGGCCCTGAACTGGTAGTGACTGGCCCCCAGCCGGAAGTGGAGAAACCTGATGGAGCGCCTGTGCATCTTGATGTGATAGTACGCATCCTGAAGGTCCACTGAGCATATCCAATTGTCCTGACCCAGAAAGGGTAGAACGGACTGTAGCGTGACCATCCGGAACTTCGTTCTTTTTACAGACTTGTTTAGTCTGCTGAGATCCAATATTGGCCTCCAGTCCCCTGTCTTTTTTGGTACCAAAAAGAACTTGGAGTAGATTCCGGATCCTAGTTGGTCTGCTGGGACTGGCTGGATGGCTCTTTTTGTTAGCAGTTTTGATATTTCTAGTACTGCTTGTTCCCTTAGACTGGGTGGAACGTCTGGGAGGGGCCCTTTTGGCTGAGTTGGGGTGTGGATAAAGGGAATTCTGTAACCCTCGGATATAATCAACTGTACCCATTTGTCTTGTGTGAGAGAAAGCCAGGCTTCTGGGTACAGCGATAACCTTCCCACGACTGCCTCTGAAGGTGGACAGTCGGGCAGCTTCTCAGGGATGCTGGAAGGGTTTTTGTCAGAGAGACACTCTGTTACCCTGATTCTGTGGACCTCCTCTGCCTCTAGGGCGGCGTCTGTTGTCCCCCCCCCGCCTCTCGGGGGGAACTGACCTCTTGCGTCAGGCGTGACTCCCTGTGATTTGCGGAACAACATTTTTCCACCCTTTTGACCCTTAGGATATGGTCTAGACAGGGTTGAAAAACGGACTCCCACGGCAGAGAGTCTTGCCATCTTGTTCGCATCTGGTCAAAGTATCCTTCACTTGAGGTCAAACAATGCCAAACCATTAAAAGGGGAGTTAGTGAAGGACGCCTTGAAGGGGTCTGCGAAGTTGCAAAGCCGCATCCAGGCATGACGCCTTAAAGCCATACCTGTGCCTGTGGCTCTACTTGCTCCATCGGCTGCATAGGAAATAAGCCGCATAGAGGAGTTGACAATGGAATTTAGGGTTCCTAGCTGGGAGGTGATTTTGTCCTGAGACCCCGCAGCTGTTGGATCCTGTAGGCTATCACCCATTTCTTTGAGAATGTCTCTGAAGGCGGGTGAAATGGCACAAGTAATTCAGCAACCGCATGGCGAAGGTGGCTGAAGAGAACATCTGCTTGCCGTACCTATCCATAGTCCTAGATTCCTTATTAGGAGGATGGATAGGCAATGAAGGATCGGCCAGTTCCTTCTTAGTGGCTGCAGCTACCACCATGGCATCAACTGGGACGCCCTTAGTTAAAAATTGTTTATCTGACGGGGCTGTGATAAATTTGGAAGGCCTCCGTGGGGTGGATTCCATCGTATCAGGGGCAGTCCACACCTTCCTTGCCACCACTTCCATGAGGGGGTCAAAAGGCAGACACACCCAGGAGGTGGGAGGGCGAGAACCAAACGCCTCCATGTAAACCGACTCGTCCTCGGAAGGATTGAGGGTAGACCAGTTCCCCCTCTGCTTGAGGATTTTAAGGATGTCAGAAAAGGAGACATCTCAGAGGGGGACCGTGGGGACCCTTCCGACTCATCCAAGTCGTTATCAGATGTGACGGACTCAGGGGAGTCCACATGCTTCCTCTTACATGTCCTCTTTCGAGGGGGTTTACCTGACGGATCAGGGGAAACCTCGGAAGAGGAGGATATTCACAATGGGGAAACCTGAGGCGTTGGATCTCTACGGTCGGGAATGAGAGAGTGGGTAGAGACCGCAACAGCACTACAGTGGGAGGAGCTGATGGAGCTGACCGTTGAGCAGGCACTGGGGCCAGTACGCTCCTCATGACCTCGAAGGCACTCCTATCGGGCAGGACAGAGGGCTCCCGCTCCGAAGAAATAGGAACCCCAGCCGGCACCGAGAGGGATGGCTCCGAAGCCGATGTTGGGGCCGAACTCACCAGCGCCGACGCTCCGAGAGGGAGAACGGGGTCAGACAAGGGTCCGATGACACTCGTCCCCTCGGAGCCGACGAAGTCCAAGCGCCCGGATCCCTCCAAGGATGGGACCATGGAAGAGATCGGAGCAGACGGAGCCGAAGGGGGAGGTATCGGCTCAGACGTCTCGACGGTCGTGGCTCCGAACTCAGGGGCAGAGTCGGAGGAGGAATCGTAGATGGTATGGGTATAGCCACTGTCTGTTGAGACGGGCTATGAAGCATTTGGGCCAGTGCCGGAGACTTTAGGAGTCTGCTAACCACCCTCTCGAGGTCATGGTCCGAAAGCCTGGAAGACCGAGAGGAATGGCTCCGATGGCTCTGCTCCGATAGCAAAGGCGATCTCGGAGCAGAGTGAATGGACTCCAGGGACGGAGACCTAGATCTCTTGCGGGTGGAAGATGGCACCGAGACTAGTGGTGCCGATGGACCCAAAGACACGTCAGCTCTGGCCGGCGCCGACTTTGAAGACAGAGTCTTGGAGGCATCGGCTCCGGCCGGAGCCGATGCAGAAGACTGCGACAGACCTATCGGCTCCAGCCGGAGCCGATCGTGACGCAGTAGGTGAGCCACCAGCCGAAGGCTTGGAGCATGGAGCCGATGGTTTGGATGGCTTCAAAGGTTTCCCCGGCAAAGACTTAGCCGGGGAACCTTCAGGCTTTAATAAGCTGCTCAAAATTAACTTATTCCTGCGCTCCTGCAGGACTCTTGGACTGAACGCATGACAAACAGAACAAGAGTCCTGCAGGTGCAGGGGTCCCAGGCAATACACGCAAGAAGTGTGACCGTCTGTCAGCGACATTTTCTGACAGCACAAGTCACACTTCTTGAAGCCTGAGACTTTAATGTCTTTAGACATTAAGCTGTCAAGGGAAGAAATATCTTCCTTGGAAAGTTAAAACACACACACAGTAACACACGAACAAAATTAAAGTTAACAAAACCAGACACACACCTAACTGTCCCAAAAAAAAGGGAACGGGAAAAAAACGGAAATGGCCTAAGGCCTAACCTTAACAGGGGAGGGATATAACTTTTGGGATTAGGGATTAACAAAATGGGAACCCAATGGAAGTGGTATACTACGGAGGTTAAGATGCTAGTCAATTTAAAATAAAGAGGAAAAATCCTAAGAAAAGAGTAGAAAAATTTGAAATTTTTCACTGACATGTGGAGCCGGTAAAAAAAGCACCTCGCTAGCGAAAGCGGCAAACGAGATCTGGGTAGTTAGCGCCTAGCTTCATGGGATATAGGGTTGCCTCGAGCCGGTAAAATTAGCTCTCGAGCTTTAGTATAGGCTGAGTCGGAGCCGAGGATCGGCTCCGAACCCATCCAGCAAGAATGAAGGCGAGATTGACAACTTAACATTTATATTTTTATTACATTTTTTAGGGCATTGGTCTCTTGTCCAAACTGTACAGAGTGGTAAGGAAAGAAACTAAGATATGCAAAGATAATTGTTGGAACTATTTTACCCAGATTAATACTTGATTACCAAGTGACGAAGAGAAAATAATTTTGTCCTCATCTAAAATGCACAACTTCATCCTTAAGATGGAATTTATTTACATGGAAGTTTCCGCATAGATCACTTTTTATACCTCTTAAGATTGAACTGATGTTTAAGAACAAGCAACTATGTTGGAGGTGTAAGAGGGATCTTAAAGCAGATGGGCATCATATGTTCTGTGACTGTGCTATCCTGGCCCCTTTCTGGAATATCAATTCATTTTTGCAGACATTTTTTTTGAGATAAAAAGAATTAAAGATTTAGATAAGACAAATTTAACACCCCCATCCCTGCATGAGTTAAAAGAACAAATCATCATAAAAGAACACATTTTATGAACTGTACTGACCATTTCAAGAAAGGTGATTATACGAAATTGGAAGAATGAATCTACACCTTCATTTAGAGAGTTCACAAGTTTGGCTACTTAAGTCTGTCAGCTGGAAATTCTCACAATCAAATCAATAACAGTTACCTCTCGTCTCATCACATGGACAAAATTTACAGAACTGCTAGACAAAAGAAAAATAAAATATTTTGGAATATAACTGACATGAGAACAGAAATGACCAGAAGACTGATGGACACCTTTGTAAATAGTTATTTCCTTGATAGTTTTTGTACTTTCAAGGTCCGGTTACATTTTTTTTTATGTTTATGAATTTCTGATTTTAAATACTGTTGTGATAATTTTATATGAAAACTTAAAAACATTTTACAAAAAACAAAATATCTTCCAAAGTAGTCACATATAAGAGCCATAACTGCCAATTTTGTATGTATATTTACACTGAAAAATCTTTTACTCATCCAGTTAAACAAGTACCATTCTATCAAGTCATACGGAACCATGTAATACAAAAATTAGAAGTTATGTACCTACCATAACGTTCCATGTTAGTTGTCTTCTCTCGCCTTCTTTCTTGCTGGATGGGTTCGGAGCTGATCCTCGGCTCCGACTCGGCACTTGCTTTAGCTTAGGAACTCCTTTTACCAGCTCGAGGCAACCCTATATCCCATGATGCAAGGCGGAACTACCTCAGATCTCGTTTGGTAGCTAACCTACCCTGCTAAAGACTATCCTAACAATTAGGAACACAAGTTCCTAATAGAAGTCCTCATATGAAGGCTCAGGAGGAAAACAACCTAATAGGAACTCTTCAAGATCTGTCCAGGCCAGGGGGAAGGAGGGAGGGACGCAAGAAAGAAGGCGAGAGAAGACAACTAACATGGAACGTTATGGTAGGTACATAACTTCTAAATGTTAAGTTGTCAATCTCGCCTTCATTCTTGCTGGATGGGACCGCGTCCCTAGCACCTGTATCCCGGGTGGCTCAATGGAACAGACTCTTGAGAACTGTGGAACCAAAACTGGCCCTATCTCTGGAGGCCAAGTCCAACTTGTAATGAGAGACAAAGGTATGAGGCGTGGCCCAAGTAGCTGCTGCACAAATGGTATCAATGGGTAGTCTATCCTGAAAAGCTGCAGAAGTGGATAGACTCCTGGTTGAGTGTGCTTTTGGTTTAGAAGATAGCTGTTTGCCTCAGAGAGTACACATAGGAAATGGTGGAAGTCAACCATCTGGATAAGGTCACTTTAGAAACTGGAAGACCTATCCTGTTTTCTGCATAGGAGACAAATAATTGGTCCGATTTTCTGAATTGTTTAGTTCTATGCAAATAGTACCTGAGCTGACGATGGACATCCAAAAAATGCAGTTTCTGTTCAGCTCTGTCGGAATAGTTTGGGAAAAAGACTGGTAGATCTATAGATTGGTTAATATTGGTCTGAGACACGACTTTGGGGAGAAAGGAAGGGTTAGTTCTTAATGACACCCTATCCTTATGAAAAACTAAATAAGGGGAACGAATGCAAAGAGCTTGAATCTCGGAAACCCTTCTTGCAGAAGTGACAGCCAGTAAAAATATAGTTTTCCAGGTCAATAACTTCAAAGAACATGAAGCAGACGGTTCGAAGGGAGGTAGTATCAAGGATGCCAACATTAAGTTTAGATCCCATTGCGGAGGAGGATGCTTTATAGGTGGTTTTAGGAGAAAAACTCCTCTCAGAAAGGCCTTGCATAATCTATGAGACATAATGTTATTGTCATGCAAGCCAACATGATACTTGGAAATAGCAGCCAGTTGTATTTTGACTGTAGATGACGAGGATCCTGAATGAAAAACCTCCGCCAGGAAATCTAAAACAGAATGTACAGGAGCAGTAAAGGGATCAATATTTCTGGAATTTGCCCAAATAGAAAAACGTCGCCACTTGCTAGCATAAACAGTCCTAGTGGACGACTTCAAAGAAGACACTAAAATGTCTCTGACTGAGTCAGAAATCATCGGTAGCCTGGCTAGGGAAGGAAGTGGAGCAACCAAGCAGTGAGGTTGAGAGAATGAATGGCCCGGTGCTGCTGATCCGACTGGTGGATCAAGAGATCCGGAACTGGGTCCAGATGCCAGGGCTGCACCAGAAGGTGATGATGCAGAGACGGAAACCAAATTTGTCGAGGCCAATATGGGGCAATGAGGATCAACTTGGCTCTCAAAACGGTGGCTTTCTGAATGACTTGTGGAATCAAGGGAAAGGGGGGAAAAGCGTACAGAAGTCCCCGGGGCCAATCCTGGGTTAGAGAGTCTCTCAGGGGTTGGCCTGGAAGGGGAAAGAGTGAAAAAATCAGGGCACTTGTTTTGAGGAGTAGCAAAAAGATCGCAACAAGGAGTGCCCCACTTCAGAAAAATCTGATCCACTACAGATTGATTGAGAGACCACTCGTGAGGCATCAGAATGGATCTGCTCAGCCTGTCCGCCAATAGGTTGGACCTGCCGGGGATGTGCGTTGCTATCAGAAACCGCTGAGAAGAGATTGCCCATTGCCAAAGTCTGAGAGCTTCTCGACATAACGGATAGGACCTGGTCCCGCCCTGTTTGTTGATGTACCAGACCACGGACATGTTGTCCGTTTGTACTGCAATAGTCCCCGTGGGAAGAAAGTTATTGAGGGCTTGCAACGTTAAAAGCACTGCTCTCATCTCCAGGACATTTATGTGCAGATGGTATTCTATGGGTTGCCACGTCCCGTGGACCATCCTGCCCTGATAATGCCCCCCCACCCGATCAGAGAGGCATCCGTAGTGACTGTGGCAACTGGAGGAGGGGAATAAAGGTCGGCCCTGATGAAGAAGAGGGGAAGATATCCACCAGTTCAGATGAGCCCTGCACGACTGTGTGACTAAGATTTCGTGCCTCATCGGGAGACTGTGGTATGACCACTGCGTGAATAGCATCCACTGCAGAAGACGCATGTGGAAGCGAGCCAGTGGTAGAAGAACAATGGCCGCAGCCATCAGACCTAGAACCTTCAGTATAAATCTGGCTTTGATCTTGTTGCTTTGCAATAGAATCCGAACAAATTTTTGGATGTCCAGAATTCTTTGATCTGTTAGTCTGGCTAACATTTTGGCTGTGTTTAATTCTGCCTATAAAGGTGATAGATTGGCAAGGCAGCAGAGAAGATTTTTCAAATTTACTGAAATTCCCAAACTCCTGCAAAGCTGAAGAGTGTAGTCTCTGGACTGAAGAAGCTGACACTTGGTGGTGGCGGAGAGGAGCCAGTCGTCCAAATAAGGAAACACCTGGAATCCTTGACGTCTCAGATGAGCTGTGACCACTGCCATGCATTTGGTAAACACTCTGGGGGCTGAAGTGAGGCCAAAGGGCAGGGCTCTGAATTGGTAATGACTGGTCCCTAGCCGAAAGCGGAGAAACCTTCTGGAGCGTCTGTGAATCTTTATGTGATAGTACGCATCCTGAAGGTCTATAGAGCACATCCAGTTGTCCTTGCCCAGAAAGGGCAGAATGGACTGAAGCGTGACCATCCGAATCTTGCCTTCTTGACAAATCTGTTTAGATTGCTCAGGTCTAATATTGGTCTCCAATCTCCGTCCTTTTGGGGACCAAAAGAATCTCAGTAGACGCCGGATCCTACCTGGTCTGCCGGCACAGTCTGGACGGCTCTTTTTCTAGGAGCTTTGAAACCTCCTGTTCTGCCAAATCCCTTTGACCGGGTGAGATGTCTGGAAGGGATTGTTGAGGTACGGAAACCTTTGAAGGGGATTTTGTAACCCTCGGATATGATCGACTGTACTCAGATCTCTTGTGTTAGGGATTGCCATGCTACTTGGTACAGCAAAATCCTTCCCCGACTGCCTCCAAGGGTGGACAGTCGGGCAACACCTCAGGGATGCTGAAAGGGCTTCTCAGGAAGAGACTCCCTGTTGCCCTGGTTCTGAGGACCCCCTGCCTCTAGGGCGGCGTATTATTGTTACCCCTCTGCCTCTGGGGGTAAACTGACCACGTGTCCGGTGTAGCTCCTTGGGCTTTACGGAACCACATCTCCCCCCCCCTTCTGACCCTTGGGATATGGTCTAGAAGGAGTGGAAAATTGGACTCCAATGGCAGAAAGAGTTTTACCGTCCTGCTCACACCTGGTCAAGGTATCCTTCACCTGAGGTCCGAACAAAGCCGAACCATCAAAGGGGGTATTAGTGAAGGACGCCTTAAAGGGGTCCGCAAAATTACAAAGCCGCATCCAGGCTTGGCATCTAAGAGCAACTCTTGTGCCTGCGGCCCTGCTCGCTCCATCGGCCGCATAGGATATGAGCCGCATGGAGGAGTTAGATATGGAATTCAGGATTGCAAGCTGCGAGGCAATCTTTTCTTGAGCCCCAGCAGCAGAAGGATCCTGGACTACTTCACCCAGTTCCTTGAGAATATCTCTGAAGCCTGGTGAAGTGACAAAGATAATTCAGCGAGCATAGCAAAGGTCGCTGAAGAAAACATCCGCTTTCCATACCTGTCCATGGTCCTAGAATCCTTGTTAGGAGGATGGACAGGTACTGAAGGATCCGCCAGTTCCTTCTTACTGGCCGCCACCACCATAGCATCCACAGAGACACCCTTGGAAAGGAACTGTTTGTCCGAAGGGGCCGTGATGAATTTGGATGGTCTCCTGGGGACAGGTTCCACAGAATCTGGAGCCCACGCCTTCGAGCCACTACCTGCATAAGTGGGTCGAAGGCGGAGACACCCAGGAGGTGGAGGGTCGGGATCCAAAAGCCTCCAGGTATACCGACTCATCCTCGGAGGGGTCAATGGAGGGCCAATTCCCTCTGTTTGAGAAGCTCAAGGATGTCTGAAAAGGAGACATCCTCAGAGGGGGACCGTGAGGAACCCTCCGACTCATCTAAGTCAGTATCAGATGTAGTAGACTCAGGGGAGTCTGTGTGTTTCCTCTTACACGTCCTCTTCCGAGGGGGTTCCCCTGCAGGATCAGGAGAAACCTCGGAAGAGGAGGAAATTCCCAGTGGGGAAACCTGGGGCGATGGATCCCTGGGCCTGAGAGCAAGAGGCTGGCAAGAGGCGTCTGCAGGCACTGATGAGGGAGGAGCTAGAGGGATGGACCGTTGACCAGGCTCAGAGGCCAGGATACTCCTCATCACCTCAAAGGCTCCCCTCCCCGGGAGGCCGGAATATCCCCGCTCCGAAGAAACAGGAATTCCCGGCTCCAATGAGAGGGAAGGCTCCGAGGCCGATGTCGGCGCAGAGCCAAAGTCTGTTGAGACGGGCTATGGAGCATTTGGGCCAGTGCCGGAGACTTCAACAGCCTGCTTACCACCCTCTCTAAGTCATGGTCAGACAGCCTGGAAGATCTCGAA
Source organism: Protopterus annectens (assembly GCF_019279795.1). Classification (NCBI taxonomy): domain Eukaryota; kingdom Metazoa; phylum Chordata; order Ceratodontiformes; family Protopteridae; genus Protopterus; species Protopterus annectens. Next base: position 351,075,458 of record NC_056739.1, read on the forward strand.
GATCGGCTCCGATGGCTCCGCTCCGACAAAAGAGGAGACCCCGGAGCCGAGTGGATACTCAGTAACGAAGGGGACCGAGATCTCTTTCGGGACGAAGCCATCGGAGCCGAAGTCCCCTGAACTCCAGATGGAGCCGAGGTTTCGGCCCGATGCTGGATAAGGTGTCTGCTCCAGCCGGAGCCGACAAGGCCACAGTAGACAAGGTATCGGAGCCAGCCTGCGCCGAACCTACTACTTTAATGGTAGATGCATCGGTTCCAGCTGGAGCCAATCTCTGCTCCGACGGAGCCGGAGCCACCGGAGGAGGCTTGGATACTGAAGCCTGAGCCTTCGGTGGCTTAGAAGGTTTCCCAGACCCTGCTTTAGAGGGAGAACCTTCTGGCTTAAGTAAGCCACGGAGGATAAGCTTATTCCTCCTTTCCTGCAGGACTCTCTGGCTAAAAGAGTGACACAAAGCACAGGAGTCCTGCAGGTGCAAAGGCCCCAGGCAATAAACACAAGAAGTGTGACCGTCTGTCAGAGACATTTTCTGACAGCACGAGTCACACTTCTTGAAGCCTGAGACCTTGCCTTCCCTAGACATATCCTAGGAGGAAGTAACACACACAAACCCCAACAAACACACAAATTAATCCCCTACACACAACACACAGGAAGGGATTAACCAATGGGGTTTTAGGCCTAACTAAAACTTTATACTAAAGGTTATAAAAGGGTTATAAAAGTTTGAAAACAAGGGAATAGGGTGGGCTGTAATTCACTACAGACTATACTATGAATAAAAGGGGGAAATAAAACCCTAACTAAGCTTTTCTGATTTTACCAAGAAAATCACTTACCTCAGCTGGCAAAGGAGACCTCTTTCGCTAAGCGGCAAATGAGATCTGAGGTAGTTCCGCCTTGCATCATGGGATATAGGGTTGCCTCGAGCTGGTAAAAGGAGTTCCTAAGCTAAAGCAAGTGCCGAGTTGGAGCCGAGGATCGGCTCCGAACCCATCCAGCAAGAATGAAGGCGAGATTGACAACTTAACATTATAATTTATATGTCTGTATGTAAATCATGTAATGCTTTCTACACGGATAAAACAAATAGAAAGCTAAAAGAAGAAATCTGTGAATATGTCAGACATCCAAAGACAAATAGAAACTAATGCACTTTATAAGCACATCAAGGACACTGACATGACCCACAAATTCAGTTTCCTAATACTACAAATAAATGAAAGTATTAAGGGGAAGCATTAAAAAAATACTGAAATTCTTGAAAACAAATGTATTATTCATTTTAAGGCAGCGCAACCTCCTGGTCTTAATGACAGTTTTAACACTGAAACCAGTTTTAAATAAATTAAGAGACTAAATAAAATGATAAAAAAAATGTATACTTTTTTTTTTTTTTTACAATTTTTATTATTCTATATATTATGTTTTTCATACACATTTTTCATATATGTATATGCTTGTATCTTTAAATGTTTAATAATAAAAGTCACATGATTTCAGTCATAAGACTTGTTAGGCTATTTAAAGCTGCTTCTTTTACTGCTTGGCTATTTGCCTAATGAAGCCTGTATGGTGAAAGTGTTTGGAGACAAGCAAGTGTAAGTTAATAAATTTGTTCTACTATCAAGTGTTGTGGTGCTGGGTTTACTTCATTTTTATATTCAACTGAAAGGACATTGCTAGGAACAAAAACACAAAAAAAAAGGGTGATGGAGGGAAGAAGCAACTACTGCACCAGTGATTATTCAGATACAGACATTTACTATTACAGTAAATTTACTTGCACAACTGTACCACGTTCAAAATACTGGCTACTGCACTGCAGTAGCCTTAACTATATGGGTAGATTATCCTACCATTCTACATTTGACAAACGGAAGAAGGTTCTAGGAGCCCCTGAAGAATGGTCCAAGCAAAGCTAGTTCTAGGCTTAGAGAAGGAATCAAGCTTGTAGTGGCTTGTAAAAAGTATGCAGAGAACCAAGTTCCTGCTTCTAGAATATTTCTAGAATCCAACCCTTTCCACAAAGCCATAGAAGAGGCCAAGCTCCTACTAGGATGAGCTTTGACCCTGCCTGGAACAGTTCTGTTAGAGTGAGAATAATAAAGTAATAGCCTGAGACAACCATTTTGAAATAGTCTGCTTTCACACAGATTGTCCCTTCTCATCTTCACAAAAAATGAACTGATCAAAAGATCTGAAAGACTTAACTCTGTAAAGATGGTACCAAAGTTTAGCTCTGTAAAGATGGTACCAAAGTTGTCAGTAGATATCCAAGGTATGGAGTATCCTCTCCCCCCACACTTTTAGGATTAGGAAAGAAAATGTCTAGATGAATAGTTTAGCTTAATGTAAACGTGAGTACCACTTTAGGCATAAACGTAGGATTAGTTCTCAAGAAGCTCCGCCTCTGCGGAAAATGAGGTAGGGTTGACTCACAATAAGAGCTTGCAAAACTCTGGTTGCTCTTACCTCTTCAAGAACAGCATCAGTAAAAATAATAAAGTGTGTTCCATGTTAAGAACATCAAATCAGCCAGGTTAGCTGGTTTAAACGGAGCAAGTATTATATTCTCTAACACAAAATGAAGTTCCCAACGAGTGGTCAAGTCTTCTTGCAGACTTGTGCAAAACCCCATTTAAAAACATTTTGACATGAGAATGCATTGGAAGAGGAGGATCCATGGGCAGGCAAGTAGAAATGGCAGACAAATTAACCTAGATGGAGTAAGACAGGCCATAGGATAGTAACTCTGTCAAACACTAATACCAGATGACAAATAGCCCCTAAATAGGTGCTATTTATGTTGCTGGCACCAACCAGAAAACCTTTCCCCATTTGCTAATATGACTAACAGCAAGCTTTCTGTCTTCCAACAGCACCTGCTGCATGTCATTTGAAGATGACTGATGTCAGGATGTATCAAACACCCCTGTTCTTGTATAAGTATATCCATTTTGTGAGGAAGCTTGTGGTAATTGCCCTTGGCCATTTCCAAAAGAGGGCAGAAGTACTGTCGCCTAGGCAAGAAGGGAGTCACCACAATAATCCTTTGGGGGGGGGGGTGATTCCTTCTGAACCTTCAGAAGTACCCTGAATATCAGTGGAAAGCATACAGGAACATTCTACTCCAGGGAAAAGAAAAGTTATCCATTTTCCAGGCCTTCTTGCATGGAGTCCTGGAACAGAATTTTGACAGTTGACTGTTCAGAGAGAAGGCGAATAGGTCTACTTCAGGAATTAAATCTTAGAAGACCCCTTGATCTAGTTTCCATTTGTGAAGGTCTGCTTTTGTCCTGCTCAGCATGCTTGACACAGTTTTGCTTTTATTGAATGTAGGATGCCAGTAAAGTGAGTTGGTGCTGTTAAGCAATATCCCAAGCTAACATGGCTACTCTGCAAGAGGTAAAGACCTGGTTTTACCTTGTGCTTGTTCATGTCTGTAACCACTTGAACAGGTCTAGGAACTAAAATGATTCATAGAGTTGAGTGCCTTGATCAGGGCAAGCATCTCCTTTATATTTGTGTGTTTGTGCCTGTCCTTGGTGTCCCACACACTGCACTTTTATCCCCCTGAAACTGCTATCCAAGCAAAGTCTAAAGCTTCTGTGGTGACTAACTGCTTTGGCGCAGAGAGAGAAGGGAAGACCTGGATTTAGGGACATTTGCTGTCTCCACCAAATTATTTCTCTTTTGACAAACCCCAGCACTGGAATTTGAAAAGGCGAATATGCTGGTGCTGGCTTCAGATACCACTATCCAGCTCTCATGTAAAGTCTTGCCATGGGTATCATGAGACCCCAAATCCTGAAGTATTCCCCTCACAGTAACAGAAGTCTGAGTGGAAAACATTAGATATAGATACAGATCTAGAGCTATTTCATGCTAAGTGAGAAATACGAAAGTTTGTCCAACAAAAAGTGAGCTGTGAAACAGAAGATTCTGCTTCTTGTTCTTCTGGTAATAAAGACCGAGACTGTGCCAGTGAAACTTTTAGTTTTTAGTTTACAAATTAAAGCTGAAGTCTTCTAAAGCTAAGTATACCATTTAGGATTATTTTTTCTTGTTCTGACCGATGTCAGAAAAAGTTAACTGTGGCAGGGATAACCAAAATGTAATGACTGCAACAGTGAAACATGAACACCACCAGCGAGTAAACTGGAAATGAAGCAAAGAGAATAAGCAAAAATGCACTGAAACAGGGGTATGAAATGGAGAAAACCACCTTTTTAATATATATATAAAAAAAACAGTATTAAGCCATTTCGTCCCTAACAGCTGGGACTTCATCAGAATACATCCAGAAAACACACAAATCAAGTTATATAACCCTCCATAATGGTTGATATGCTAAAAGAACATCTAATCATTTTATTTAAAAACCTGTCATACCCCCATTTAAAGGTAAACCCCTTTTCGGTATAAAATTACAAGTTATGTACCTACCATAACGTTCCATGTTAGTTGTCTTCTCTCGCCTTCTTTCTTGCTGGATGGGTTCGGAGCCGATCCTCGGCTCCGACTCGGCACTTGCTTTAGCTCGAGAACTCCTTTTACCAGCTCGAGGCAACCCTATATCCCATGATGCAAGGCGGAACTACCTCAGATCTCGTTTGGCAGCTAACTAACCTTGCTAAAGACCATCCTAACAGAAATAGGAACAATGGTTCCTAAAAGAAATCCTCCTAACAACGTACCGGAGGAAACAATCTAATAGGAACTCTCCAAGATCTGTCCAGGCCAGGGGGAAGGAGGGAGGGACGCAAGAAAGAAGGCGAGAGAAGACAACTAACATGGAACGTTATGGTAGGTACATAACTTCTAAATGTTAAGTTGTCAATCTTGCCTTCATTCTTGCTGGATGGGACCGTCCCTAGCACCTGTATCCCGGTGGCTCAATGGAACAGACTCTTGAGAACTGTGGAACCAAAACTGGCCCTATCTCTAGAGGCCAAGTCCAACTTGTAATGAGAGACAAAGGTATGAGGTGTGGCCCAAGTAGCTGCTGCACAAATGGTATCAATGGGTAGTCTATCCTGAAAAGCTGCAGAAGTGGATAGACTCCTGGTTGAGTGTGCTTTTGGCTTAGAAGATAGCTGTTTGCCCCTGAGAGAGTACACATAGGAAATAGTGGAAGTCAACCATCTGGATAAGGTCACCTTAGATACTGGAAGACCTATCCTGTTTTCTGCATAGGAGACAAATAGTTGGTCCGATTTTCTGAATTGTTTAGTTCTATGCAAATAGTACCCGAGCTGACGATGGACATCCAAAAAATGCAGTTTCTGTTCAGCTCTGTCGGAATAGTTTGGGAAAAAGACTGGTAGATCTATAGATTGGTTAATGTTGGTTTGAGATACGACTTTGGGAAGAAAGGAAGGGTTAGTTCTTAATGATACCCTGTCCTTATGAAAAACCAAATAAGGGGAATGGATGCAGAGAGCTTGAATCTCAGAAACCCTTCTTGCAGAAGTGACAGCCAGTAAAAATATAGTTTTCCAGGTCAATAACTTCAAGGAACATGAAGCAGACGGTTCGAAGGGAGGTAGTATCAAGGATGCCAACATTAAGTTTAGATCCCATTGCGGAGGAGGATGCTTTATAGGTGGTTTTAGGAGGAAAACTCCTCTGAGAAAGGCCTTGCATAACCTATGAAACAATGTTATTGTCATGCAGGCTAACATGATACTTAGAAATAGCAGCCAGTTGTACTTTGACTGTAGATGACGAGGATCCTGAATGAAAAACCTCCGCCAGGAAATCTAAAACCGAATGTACAGGAGCAGTAAAGGGGTCAATATTTCTGGAATTCGCCCAAATAGAAAAACGTCGCCACTTGCTAGCATAAACAGTCCTAGTGGACGACTTCAAGGAAGAGACTAAAATGTCTCTGACGGAGTCCGAAATCATCGGTAGCCTGGCTAGGGTAGGAAGTGGAGCAACCAAGCAGTGAGGTTGAGAGAACGAATGGCCCGGTGCTGCTGACCCGATTGGTGGACCAAGAGATCCGGAACTGGGTCCAGATGCCAGGGCTGCACCAGAAGGTGACGATGCAGAGACGGAAACCAAATTTGTCGAGGCCAATATGGGGCAATGAGGATCAACTTGGCTCTCAAGACGGTGGCTTTCTGAATGACTTGTGGAATCAAGGAAAACGGTGGAAAAGCATAGAAGTCCCCGGGCCAATCCTGGGTTAGAGAGTCTCTCAGAGGTTGGCCTGGAAGGGGAAAGAGAGTGAAAATCGGGCACTTGTTGTTTTGAGGAGTAGCAAAAGATCGCAACAAGGAGTGCCCCACTTCAGAAAAATCTGATCCACTACAGATTGATTGAGAGACCACTCGTGAGGCATCAGAATGGATCTGCTCAGCCTGTCCGCTAATAGGTTGGACCTGCCGGGATGTGCGTTGCTATCAGAAACCGCTGAGAAGAGATCGCCCACTGCCAAAGTCTGAGAGCTTCTCGACATAACGGATAGGACCTGGTCCCGCCCTGCTTGTTGATGTACCAAACTACGGACATGTTGTCCGTCTGTACTGCAATAGTCCCCGTGGGAAGAAAGTCGTTGAGGGCTTGCAACGTTAAAAGCACTGCTCTCATCTCCAGGACATTTATGTGCAGATGGTATTCTATGGGTTGCCACGTCCCGTGGACCATCCTGCCCTGATAATGCCCCCCCCACCCGATCAGAGAGGCATCTGTAGTGACTGTGGCAACTGGAGGAGGGGGAATAAAGAGTCGGCCCTGATGAAGAAGAGGGGAAGATATCCACCAGTTCAGATGAGCTCGGCACGACTGTTACCAAGATTTCGTGCCTCATCGGGAGACTGTGGTACGACCACTGCGTGAATAGCATCCACTGCAGAAGACGCATGTGGAAGCGAGCCAGTGGTAGAAGAACAATGGCCGCAGCCATAAGACCTAGAGCCTTCAGAATAAATCTGGTTTTGATCTTGTTGCTTTGCAAAAGAAGCCGAACAAATTTTTGGATGTCCAGAATTCTTTGATCTGTTAGTCTGGCTAACATTTTGGCTGTGTTTAATTCTGCGCCTATAAAGGTGATAGATTGGCAAGGCAGCAGAGAAGATTTTTCGAAGTTTACTGAAATTCCCAAACTCCTGCAAAGCTGTAGAGTGTAGTCTCTGGACTGAAGAAGCTGACACTTGGTGGTGGCGGAGAGGAGCTAGTCGTCCAAATAGGGAAACACCTGGAATCCTCGACGTCTCAGATGAGCTGTGACCACTGCCATGCATTTGGTAAACACTCTGGGGGCTGAAGTGAGGCCAAAGGGCAGGGCTCTGAATTGGTAATGACTGGTCCCTAGCGGAAAGCGGAGAAACCTTCTGGAGCGTCTGTGAATCTTTATGTGATAGTACGCATCCTGAAGGTCTATAGAGCACATCCAGTTGTCCTTGCCCAGAAAGGGCAGAATGGACTGAAGCGTGACCATCCGAATCTTGCCTTCTTGACAAATCTGTTCAGATTGCTCAGGTCTAATATTGGTCTCCAATCTCCCGTCCTTTTGGGGACCAAAAGAATCTGGAGTAGACGCCGGATCCTACCTGGTCTGCTGGCACAGTCTGGACGGCTCTTTTTCTAGGAGCTTTGAAACCTCCTGTTCTGCCAAATCCCTTTGACCGGGTGAGATGTCTGGAAGGGATTGAAGAGGTACGGAAACCTTTGAAGGGGATTTTGTAACCCTCGGATATAATCGACTGTACCCACATCTCTTGAGATAGGGATTGCCAGGCTACTGGGTACAGCGAAATCCTTCCCCCGACTGCCTCCAAGGGTGGACAGTCGGGCAACACCTCAGGGATGCTGAAAGGGCTTCTCAGGAAGAGACTCCCTGTTGCCCTGGTTCTGAGGACCCCCTGCCTCTAGGGCGGCGTCTATTATTGTTACCCCTCTGCCTCTGGGGGTAAACTGACCACGTGTGTCCGGTGTAGCTCCTTGGGCTTTACGGAACCACATCTTCCCCCCCTTCTGGCCCTTGGGGTATGGTCTAGAAGGAGTGGAAAACTGGACTCCAACGGAAAGAGTTTTACCATCCTGCTCACACCTGGTCAAGGTATCCTTCACCTGAGGTCCGAACAAAGCCGAACCATCAAAGGGGGTATTAGTGAAGGACGCCTTAAAGGGGTCCGCAAAATTACAAAGCCGCATCCAGGCTTGGCGTCTAAGAGCAACTCCTGTGCCTGCGGCCCTGCTCGCTCCATCGGCCGCATAGGATATGAGCCGCATGGAGGAGTTAGATATGGAATTCAGGATAGCAAGCTGCGAGGCAATCTTTTCCTGAGCCCCAGCAGCAGAAGGATCCTGGACTACTTCTCCCAGTTCCTTGAGAACATCTCGTTGAAGCCTGGTGAAGTGACAAAGATAATTCAGCGAACGCATAGCAATGGTCGCTGAAGAAAACATCCGCTTTCCATACCTATCCATGGTCCTAGAGTCCTTATTAGGAGGATGGACAGGTACTGAAGGATCCGCCAATTCCTTCTTAGTGGCAGCCGCCACCACCATAGCATCCACCCTTGGAAAGGAACTGTTTGTCCGAAGGGGCCGTAATGAATTTGGATGGTCTTCTTGGGACAGGTTCCACAGAATCTGGAGCCGCCCACGCCTTACGAGCCACTACCTGCATGAGTGGGTCGAAAGGCGGAGACACCCAGGAGGTGGAGGGTCGGGATCCAAAAGCCTCCAGGTATACCGACTCATCCTCGGAGGGGTCAATGGAGGGCCAATTCCCCCTCTGTTTGAGGAGCTCAAGGATGTCTGAAAAAGAGACATCCTCAGAGGGGGACCGTGGGGAACCCTCCGACTCATCTAAGTCGGTATCAGATGTAGTAGACGCAGGGGAGTCTGTGTGTTTCCTCTTACGTCCTCTTCCGAGGGGGTTCCCCTGCAGGATTAGGAGAAACCTCGGAAGAGGAGGAAATTCCCAGTGGGGAAACCTGGGGCGATGGATCCCTGGGCCTGTGAGCAAGAGGTTGGCAAGAGGCATCTGCAGGCACTGAAGAGGGAGGAGCTAGAGGGATGGACCGTTGACCAGGCTCAGAGGCCAGGACACTCCTCATCACCTCAAAGGCTCCTCTCCCCGGGAGGCCGGAACACACCCGCTCCGAAGAAACAGGAATGGCCGGCTCCAAAGAGAGAGAAGGCTCCGAGGCCGATGTCGGAGCCGAGCTTACCAAAGCCGAAGCTCCGAGAGGGAGAGCGGGGTCGGACAAGGGTCCGATGCCACTAGCCCCCTCGGAGCAGACAGTGGAAACCCAGCGACCGGATCCCTCCAAGGAAGGTCTCAAGGAGGAGATCGGAGCCGAGGACGACTGAGCCGAAGGATGTATCGGCTCCGGCATCGAAACAGTCGCTGTCCCGAGAAGCTCCGGCTCCGAACTGCGGTGTGGAGTTGGAGGAGGAAGTTCAAGGATTGGGGCTATAGCCGAAGTCTGTTGAGACGGGCTATGGAGCATTTGGGCCAGTGCCTGAGACTTCAACAGCCTGCTTACCACCCTCTCTAAATCGTGGTCAGACAGCCTGGAAGATCTTGAAGATCGGCTCCGATGGCTCCACTCCGACAAAAGAGGAGACCCCGGAGCCGAGTGGATACTCAGTATAGAAGGGGACCGGGATCTCTTACGGGTCGAAGCCATCGGAGCCGAAGTCCCTTGAACCCCAGATGGAGCCGAGGATATCTCGGCTCCGATGCTGGATAAAGTGTCGGCTCCAGCCGGAGCCGACAAGGCCACAGTAGTCAGGGTATCGGAGCCAGTCGGCGCCGAACCCACTACTTGAACAGCAGATGTGTCGGCTCCGACGGAGCTGGAGCCACCGGAGGAGGCTTGGACACTGTAGCCTGAGCCTTCGGTGGTTTAGAAGGTTTTCCTGACCCTAATTTAGGAGGAGAACCTTCTGGCTTAAGTAAGCCTCGGAGGATGAGTTTATTCCTCCTTTCCTGCAGGACTCTCTGGCTAAAAGCATGACAAAGCACAGGAGTCCTGCAGGTGCAAAGGCCCCAGGCAATAAACACAAGAAGTGTGACCGTCTGTCAGAGACATTTTCTGACAGCACTGGTCACACTTCTTGAAGCCTGAGACCTTGCCTTCCTTTGACATCCTAGGAGGATGGAAACACAAACAATCCCAACAAACACACAAATTAATCCCTTACACAAACACACAGGAAGGGAATAACCAAAGGGAAAGTAGGCCTGACTAAAACTTTAGACTAAATATTATAAAAAAGTTTGAAAACAAGGGAATAGGGTGGGCTGTAACTAACTACAGACTAAACTGACATTAAAAAGGGAAAAATAAACCCCTAACTACTCTTTTTCTTATTTTACAAAGAAAAACTTACCTCAGCTGGCAAAGGAGACCTCTTTCGCTAAGCGGCAAACGAGAACTGAGGTAGTTCCGCCTTGCATCATGGGATACAGGGTTGCCTCGAGCTGGTAAAAGGAGTTCTCGAGCTAAAGCAAGTGCAGAGTCGGAGCCGAGGATCGGCTCCGAACCCATCCAGCAAGAATGAAGGCGAGATTGACAACTTAACAAACATATGAAACATTCTGTGCATAATAAAGGTGAAAATACAACAAACAATCTTATAAAAATAGAAATGAACAAAAAATACACACGTTTACAACAATTTTTTCCTGTAATATTGGAGAAATAGAGACTACATCATTTAAACTAGGGGGAACATAGCCGCCAACTTTAACTGCCACTGAGTTTCCTTTTTCTTCAGGTAATTTTTTTCCAGCTGACCCCTCTGTTCAATTCTGATAGTCTCCAATATACCAAAAATGAAATTACTATATCCACTACACACCAGGGAATGTTTGTATAGAGCATTATTCTTTTGTTGTTATTAATTTCATAAACATGCTCGTAAATCCTAGTCCTCAATGGACGTTGTCTTTCCTACATAAAAACTTTCACATTCCTCACGACAGATGTACCACTTTGAGTTGCACAATTCCAACTTTGAAAACTGATTTGGGTCCTAGTAATATTTCCAGGTGTTATTTGCGCTTGGTAATATAACCACACTGATTACCGCATCCACATGGTCTAGTGCCCCTCACTGGCCCGTCAGAGGAATAGGTCTTAAATTCCAAAAGCCTTTTAAAATTCACACCCGTTTTATTAATAAAAATTGGTTCATTACCCAGGATTTAGAGTCTGCATTAAGGCCTACACACAATAAGGGTTTATAAAAATCACGCCATTTGCTATAAGCTTCAAGAATCTGATCTACTAGTTTCTTGGGCTACCCCCTTTCATAAAACATATTAAACACTGCATTCAGTTCCCTCTTAACATCCTCTTGGTGTGAAGTCATTCTAGCCACACGAATGGCTTGGCCCATTACCAGACTTTCTTTCTGTGCTATAGGGTGGTTGCTTGAGAAATGTAGAAATGAATTACAAAATGTCTCTGTTCGATAAATAGTGGACTTAAACCCCATTCTTGTGTGGGATACGATCCAAATAATTAATCTTACAAGCATCACAATTATAAGTAAATTCTAAATAGAGTGGTACTGTTTAAATATTGTAAAAATTCCTGTATTTGCTCCCTGGGACCTTTCCATTAAAAAAAAATCCAAAAATCTCATCTTTAACTATGTTCTTCCAGTATGGACAACTGAGCATAAATTTTTCCAGCCCGGTAGCACATTAGCATATACAGGGGCACATACTGGCTCCATAGCTACTCCCTTAACTTGCTGGAAATATTCCCCTTCAAAGTATACAAAATTATTTTCTAAAATCAAAGCCATTAATTCACATACAAAAATAATCTGGTCATGTGAGAGACCAGAGCACAAGAACAAGGTTTCCTCAAATAACTCTACGCCCTCATCCCTGGGAATCAGAGAGAAAGATCTTAATATCAACCAGTAAAAATATCAAATCCTGGTTCCATAACTCATTCTTTAGCTGACCAAGAAAATCCCAGGAATCCTTAACCAAATGTGTTGCACCTTCAACCAATGGTTTAACCCACAAATTAACCAGAACAGTTAAAGGATGGGTTTTAGACCCACTAGCTGCTACAACGGGCTTTAAAAGGACATTTCTCTACATTTGTGTATTTTGAGAATACTGAAGATGGATGGGATGAGAGGGTGTTTATTGTACAAGAACTCGTATGTCTCCACATTAATCCTTTGATTTAATACATATTCTTCAATATCCGAGTCAATTCTGGAATAGGCTATACTTATCTGGTTCCTTGAAACAGACAAGTCCTTTCATCAGATAAAATGTCCTGTACAATGATGGAATAATCAACAGAATTAAATATTACTATACCTCACCCCTTATCTGGCATCATGATACGTACATTAGAACCCAGTCTTAATTCCTGTAATAATAAAGTCTCTTTAGTTAAATTATAATGCTTCTTATGGTGACTGTGGTGGATATTGTATATATCCTCCATCACCACTTTTTCATATATACTTAAGGGGTAGAGGGGGGATTGAAGGTACTTTTCCTCCTAGGTACTGGATAATCATAACCTACCCCATGAAGCTCATGTTCCCTTTGATAGGAAAGCATAATACTAAAATTTAGTTTTCTCAAATACAACTATAATATACTATCTGCTACATCCACCTTCAGTACAAATTTAAAACCTTTAGAAAACAAACTAAAGTATTCAATTATAATCCGATCACAATAATTACATAAAGTGAAACCAATGAGGGTATGAATTATCTCCCTCTGTAATTGCTCTTCCTCCTGTAGGAATTCCTGTTCTGATTCCGGGGAAAGTAATTCACTTGATATTGTCTTCTCTCTGTTTATCTCTTTGCCAACCTCTAAAAGCGTCTTGGTACTTCAAAATCCTGTGCTACCACATTGTCAATGGGGGGATGAGAATGCATACCCCCATGGTGAATAATGTTATAATCACCCAAGTGTTCTTTCTCAAACTCTGCTCATCCATTCCTAAACACCTCACTATAACTATTCCTTCCCGCTATTCTCATGAGATGTTGCATGAATCAACCATGGAAGGGGGTAAGCTATTTTGTCTCTATACTGTATGATGTCCCTTTCTAGTGTGTGTTTCTTTTTAAGGAACAAATAATTTTTTTCCACTTTCTCCAAAATCTTCAGATATAAACCCTAGCAGTGAGAAAATAAAAGATCTGTCCGAATCCTCCTATCTAAATTCTATTGCACAATTAAACCCGTCCACTTCCTTTTCATAATATAAGATTTTTCTGAGAAATTCCAAACCACAATTATAAAAAGTTCACAAAATCACATAGATTATCATCATATAAAATTCCAAACTGGAACCTCCAAAGTAAGCAATATCAATTTGAACAGTTTTTAATTTACTTGGTCTTTTTTCAATATAAAAAATCATGTTTTTTAAAAAATAAAAATCCCCATTATTACTATTACTGTTCAAAGGTTCATGTCTGTTACTGCCATGAATGGTAGAAAAGTTAATTATTCCAAATAAGTCCCTGAAGTTTATTATTAGCATCAGACCTTTCATGGCCTTCTATGACTGCATTAATAGAAGAATTATCAGTCTGTAAACCGGTATTCGGCATTTAAACAAGGCCTAACATCTGGCCTTAAAAAAGGATCAGTACCTGCTGTTACACCATTCTCCATGTTCTTTTCCAGAGGAACAGATTGCTGTAAGCTTGAAACATCCTCTTTTACAAACTCCACATGGGAACGATGATCCGAGGAATGCTGCAACAATCCATTAGCACTTCCTCTTCCAGTAGTATTGGTCAATTGACCACAAAGACCAATCGCATTGGTCAAACTGGCAGCCAGAACTTCCCCATGATCCAGGGAAGGAGAATGTAAGATAAGGGCACTAGGAGTACATGAAAAAATACTGTGGATTCCCTGGGGGTTAATAACTCTATTAGATTAGTTAACTCCCAGTTAAGAACAGGTACTTCTTCCTTCAGGCTCGCAAAATCCGAGTCATTTACAATAGAGGCGGACGTACTGAAATAGTCCAAAGTATCAATCATACCCCTTCCACCAAAAACGGGAACCACACCAACAGAATAAGCAAAAACGCACTGAAAAAGGGGTATGAAATGGAGAAAACTGCCTTTTTAATATTAAAAAACAATATTAAGTGCTTTCATCCCTAACAGCTGGGACTTCATCAGAATACATCCAGAAAACACACAAATCAAGTTCTACAATCCTCCACAATAGCCGATGCACTAAAAGCAATAATCCTCAAAAATTACTTTAAAAGCACCAGCAGTCACTCAAAAGTCCAAGGTGCCCAAGGAAGCAGGAAACAAGCACTTTTGAAAAATACTATTAAACGAAACCACAACATATAAGAAATCCCAATACACATTAACGTTTCTGAAATCTCAACCTATACATTTTCGTTTGGTTTACTTCATCAGATGTGGACAGCCTGTCGGCTCAGCCTTGTCAGTCTGTCTGCATGGGCTTCACCATTGCTTGCCCTCTCTGCTGCAGATTCTGTCCCCATGTTTGAAACATCCCCCTCCTGTTTGTTGGCCTGACTCCACAGTGTATATTGTAAGAGGCATTTCCAACTACCCTCTGTGATGCTGTTTGTCAAACACCAACATGAAGTCCTGCTCACAGTGAAGAACATCCAACCATTTTATTTAAAAACCTGTCATACTCCCATTTAAGGGTAAAACCCCTTTTGGGTATAAAAGCCACATAAAACCATCTGTGTTCAATAAAAGTGAAATTACAATATAAAAAAGTAATTTATAAAAACAGAAATGAATAAAAATATATACGTTTACAATCTTTCAGCTTTTTTCTGTATTACTGGAGAATCGTTTTTCTCCATTTCATACCTGTTTCAGTGCATTTTTGCTTATTCTATAAACAGGAATAAGACCAACAACTTAGAAATTGACAAATGTGGGATTACAAAATGTTAAATTATACTTCCGAAACATGACGGAACAAAAAATGGAAATATTGGACTTTTTTTTTACTTTGTTAAACTCGTAGGGGACTCTAAAGCACATGCCCTACTTCATATCATTAAAGTTTAGAAGAACAATTAGGACAGGGGAAAAGGAGGGAGAGAGTTAACCGCAAGTAAAACAAAATGTTGTTCTTAACAGTATAGGATCATAGGAAGTTACTAGGCTATTGGCCCTGAGGCCCTTACAAGCCTAGCCAAGAAGTTTGCCCAAGTTCCAACAAATCAGCACCCTATGCCATTGTCCAGAAGGGACACGGGTGGAATACCAGTGGTGTATTTTCTGTTCCACATCCAGTTATCCAGGTTGTGCTTAAAAAAGGTTAATGAGGTACTCCTGCTTATGTGGAGATGGAGTCTACTACACAAAAGGGGAGTCTCTGGGACACAAATCTGTCCTGCCAAAAAGTCCTATTTATGTCACAGATCAGGTTTAGGTCATGTTTGGGGGGGTTACTCAAGTGGAGCTTAACTTGCGGATATGCAGCAGTCCCATCAGGGCGGGGTCTGAGATTGCTTTGTATGCCAGACATAGGTCACCTCTGACGAGTCTGTAGAAAACAGAGTAGAGGGACAGGGCTTTTAGCCTATGTAGAGTTTTGAGGCCCTTGATTCTCCATGTGAGGAACCTCTGTGGTCTCTGCAGCTACTGCATGTGCTTTGTGAGGTACATGCCGAAAGGAGCATTGTACTCAATAATGGGTCTCATAAGGGAAGCATACAGGTATGTTATGACCATCTTGTCCCTGGATGAGATAACCTTACTAATGAGGTGGGCTATGTAAAAAGCTTTCCTTACAACAAAGGCAATATTTATTTATTTTACATTTGTTGACCGGGATTGTCCGACTGAGATGAAGAGCCCCTTTTTCAGCAGAGGCCCGGGGAGAAAAACTCCAACATATTATACAATTCAGGAGTATAGCATAACTATTTCAAGATGTATAAAAAGAAATGTGTCGTTAAGAGGAGTATAGTTTTTGGGGTAAGTGGTTAAAAAACCCCAGTTTTATCATGATGTAGTTGCATGAAGGCAAGATAATTACAATAGAATGTTTCTCTGAGGCAATTTGCTTAACAGATTTTAGAAGACCATAGAAAGAGTAGTCAAGGAAGATTAGAGACAGCAAGTGAGACGAGTAAATTAAGGGCAGAAAGTAGATTAATGTATGAGAAGTAGGGGATGTTAAGGAGGGAGAGTGCAGTGGGAGGACCAGTGACTTTTGAACATTAAAATGTTTTCAGCGACAGTGAACATGGTAGTCAAAAGTCAGTTTGCTATCAACCTGGGTGCCCAAGTCCCTCATAACAGACTGTGTGCTTAAGTACTAATAATGATATGTGGGGACATCAATCTCCCCAAAAGGGATGATGATGCATTTTCTGGCTATCAGTTTGAGGCCGTTTCTGACATCAGTCATTTGTTTGGGTGAGACCCTCTTGGAGGATGTCCAAATCACTAGGGAAATTGATGACAGCACCCAGCTTGCACCACCAAAAAGTATATCCCAAACAGCAGAGGCCCCAAGATCGATCCTTGGGGTACACCGCTTGTTACGGGTCTATGTGAGGTGGCTTCCCCTATTTTGACTGGGTGGGTTCCATCAGTGAGGCAGGTTGCTACCCTATAGTATTTTTACAATGCATGATCTAATCTGCACGCTATAAAGTAAATGGTTTTTCGGCATGTGGAAGGTGTTCCAAAAGCTTTTGAAGCTTTTCTAAGTTATTTTCAAGTGTAATGAGGATACCAAGGTAAACATGTGCCCGTTTTTCCCCCTTATCTCTTTCTCCTTGTTTAATTTTAAGAAATGCAGGCACTGTGATGTAAAAAATACATACAGATACATATATATATATATATATATATATATATATATATATATATATATATACATATACACAAAAGGTCTGGTCAAAACAGCACGATACAAGAAAACATGAGGTCCTTTTTCTCACTCTTGCATAGGGGAATGACTGGATTAAGGCTCTTGGCTTTATCTACACAAGTTTTAAGAGACAGCAAAGAAAAAAAAAACACTGAATATAATAAAGCTTTCCATTACCAAATAAATAAATGCTTTTAGAGGCAACTCTATATTCTTCTCATGTCTCCATGGAGACAATCTTATAAAGAGCAATAAAAAACAGAATACTTATAGCTTTCCTTTAACAGCTAAGGGATAGGTTTCTTTCAATAGCTAGGAGACTATGTTTTCTGAAAGCATCCAAGTGTTTTCCCAATCTAGAAGAGCAATAAAGATGAGATAAAACCAGACAGCACTTAGAAGCACAAGCTGTACCATGCACCTTAGCACGGATACACTTCCTTTTAGATTAACCCAAGTCTATGAGTGTGGCTGTCAGTTTGGGACAACTTTTCCTATGAGAGTAAAACTTCAATATTTGAAGATGTACATAGTTTGGTACGTTAGTATTAAGTTAACAGGTTTTAGGGTGTATTTTTTTTTTTTTTTTTTTTTAAGAGTTTTCAATAAAACCAAAAGTTTTGTAAGATGTGACAGGCTCAAATGGATATGACAAGAAACAACTGTATAAAAAGATCAACCTGCCAAACATTACTGTATGCATGTAACACAAAAGCTGGAAGTAGATACTTAAAGCTGTTAAGTTATCCCCACCTTTTATATGTAACATAATGATGCTTTCTATATTATCTTTAAATGTTAAGTCTCACAGATGTATACAAAAAAGAAAGAGTGGTGAACTACTAAAAAATGTAAAGTACAAATAGCTACGGTACAGGAAACATATTTGGAAAAAACTGAATGTGTTAATTTGATAAATGTTTTCAGCATGGTTATTCAGCAGAATACCTGGGACAAAGGAAGAGAGGAGTACTTGTATTAACTGCAAGAGGAGCTCCGCAGTGACAGAAGAGGATAAAAAATATAACATTAGATTTGTAGTACTAAGGGGCTACTGGCAAGGGAGGAGGATTACAATGACATGAATTTAGATTCTACATTAAACTGCTATAATGTAGCTTAAGAAAATTCTGGGAGCAGTAATCAGCTTTCAGCAGGGAATATTACTTATAGGTGGGGACTGGAATTTGACTTGCAGCAGTGAAGATGCTTATGGGGTCAGAAGGAAAACTATTGCAAATGTGGGTAGATTTTGAAGAAATTTATGGAAATATTTGGCATGGAAGATGTAAATTCAGTAGTAAGAGTTCAGAGTGAATGCACATATTCCCTAAGATACAAAAACTGGGCTAGGCTAGAGAACTTACATTTCACAAGTTTTGATACACATCTAATATATATCAGATCACGTACCAATAACTAAAATAAAAATGCAGGGGAATGAAATAAAAATGAGGCAACAGTGCTTTCCCACCTATCTGTTGAAAAGAGAGGAATTTAAAGAACAAGTTATGTCTTTCGGCTTTTCCTGGTTAGGGGTCACTACAGCAGAACTCCGGTCCGCTAATGATTGGCAGTAGATTTTTACATGCCGAGTTGCCAGCTCTGACGCACAACCTTCAACGAAGGTACACCCATTCATGCATGTCTCCACACAGAAGACACTCTAGCTGAGAATCGAACAGGACAACGTCTTACTGAGGCAACAACGCTACCGCAGCACCACCACCGCAGTATAATTTAAAGAACAAGTAATAGAAATTATTTGGGAGTTACTAGAAAAGACAAATTTCTTCTGAAAATATAGCTAGGGAGTGGGTTAAAATTAAAATTGGAAATAAAAGTGATAGAGATACTGTTAAGTAGTAAAAAGAACTATTTAGAGGGTCTGACATGTTAAAAGTATTGCAAAATGGGGAATCTCACAGAACAAGAGGATCAGCTGCAGAATGCTAAACAAAATGAGGGATTACCTTGATAATATGCATGAGTTTAGAAAGACTTAAGCAACTGTTTTTTGATAACTGCAGAACACAAACTTAACACAATGGCTGAGGAAACCAGTAGAAAGGGCTATCATCAAGCTTAGGGAGCCTATAACCAGGAAGATAAGATATCCTGTAAAGGTTACTAGGAATATTTTGGAAATTTTATGAAATGTCTGTATAAAGCAGAGAAATATGGAAATCAAGAAAAGATACAAATGGAAATGTTTTTGGAAGAATTAAATATGCCAAGTTTAGAGGTAGATGAGGCAATATTACTAGCAGGACAGGAGGAGATGAGATAAAAATGCTGATGTATAACCAATCCACAAGATGACTGTATTCCTGTGGAAGTTTGGAAGCCAGGGAAAAAACAAAGATCTGGAAGGCTCTGTTACAGTATTTTAAGAGGAGACTATGTAACAACATCCTGGATGAAAGCGGTGATGGCTGTAAGAGAGAGGGTAAAGGACCCATCAGATCCAGCTTCATACAGGCCTATTTCAATCCGAAACCAGGATTATAAAGTGTTTATGTCTATAATGGCAAAATTGAATTTGATAGATAGGGAACAGTGTGGTTTTGTGGAGGGGAGGCAAACATTTGACATTAGCAGAACACTGACGATCCAGAGGAAAGTAGAATGTAAGAAAATACCACTGTTGTTGGTGGGTCTTGATGCAAAGAAAGCATTTGACAGAGTAAGCTGGGAGTTAAGGAGCAACACAATGGAAGGATTTCCATTTCCTGATAAAAATTATAAAGTGGATTAGGAGGATATATGTAGGACTGAAAGCAAAAATTAAAGTGGGTCAGTTCCCCTCCGATAATTTCTGTTTGGGCAGAGGAACCAGGCAGGGGTGTCCTCTTTCCACTTTATTTGCATTATATTTAGAACCACTGGCAAAGAAAATAAGGGACTCAGAATTTCAAGGATATAACTGGTATGGTAGTAAAGAAAAGTGGGCTCTATTAGCAGATATTTTATACCGGATAAAACCAGAAAAGGACATTTCAGTGTTGTGGAACATTTTGAGGAAATTCAAATCTTTTCAGGATACAAAATTAATGAAGCAAAAACAAAGGCAATAGCTGTAAATTATGTACCCACACAGGAACTTTTTCAGGAATATCCATATTTATGGGGACATAATAAAATTAAGTACTTAGTAGTATGGACTAAAAAGTAATCTGGTGTGGTGGCTAAGGATGTGGGAAGTGACTAAAGAGGATACAAAAATTGAGAAATTAGAAGCTCTGTTATACCGATATACAAGCAGTTAAAATGTTTTTAGCCCCTTTTGTTTTATACATAGGTCAGGGGTATTTTTTCATCAACCAGAGAAGCTGTAGATAGCAATTAATAAAAAGTTGAATGAATTTACCTGGGAGGAAAAGATGGCAAGACTCAAGTAGGATAAGCTGTTTCTTCCAATAGAACAAGGTGGTTTGGGATTACACAATTTGAAGGGGTATTTCAGAGCTAGAGTTAAAGCTCCTACACATAGCACAAACAGAAAGCTATAATTTAAAGTGGAAAGAGATGATTATAATGAAATGGAGGATGCTCAAGAAACAAGACTGGGCTTTTGGATGCAGATCCTTAAAGAGAATAGCAATATCCAAACAGAATATTAAATTTATAAAATAGAAAAAAACTATTTAAGAACTTGGCCAATATAGGTTTCATAGGTGTGTACTAGGCCAACAGCCCTGGACCTTTTACAAGCCTACCCAAGAGAAGTGCCCTGGTATCATGCCACCATTAGTTCCCGGTGCCTCTATCAAGTAGAGCCACTGGAGTGATCCCCGGGGTGAACTTTCTATTTCCCATCCACTTATCAAGATTTCTCTTGAAAAGGGCCAGTGAGGTGCTCTACTTGACATGTATGGTAAGTCTATTCCAGAGCATGGGCAGTGTCCGAGTTATGAACCTGTTTCTCCAGCATGTTCTGTTGATTGTGGTAATGAAGTTGAGGTCCCTGGAGGGTGTAGTGGGGAGGGACTGGGATTTCTATGGGTGTAACATTTCTAACAGGGCTGGGTCAGACATGGCTTTGCAAGTCCAGCAGAGATTGCCTCAATAGATATGAGACACAGAAAAGCTTGAGTGTTTTGAGTCTGTCCATGTAGGGCATGTGTTTACGGCCTAGGATCCTCTTCATGAGCTACTTTTGTGGCCTTTCAAGCTTTTACAGGTGTTTAGTGAGGTACATACCAAATGGAGCATTATACTCTATTGTTCTAATGAGGGAAGATTACAGAGAGATGACCACCTCTTTCTTCCTGGATGCAAAACCCTTGGTAATGAGATGTGCCACACACAATGACTTTCTGACTACAGTGGCAATGTGGTGGTCAAAGGAGAGGTTGCTGGCAACCTGTGTCCCCAGATCTCTTATATCACCTTCAGTGTTCGGTGGGATATGGTAATTAGTGGGAATTGAGTTTTTCCCAAAGGGAATGACAATGCATTTTTTGGCATTTAGTTTAAGGCCATGGTTTTGACACCAGTCGTTGGTCTCAGTGAGGCCTTTCTGTAGGATGTCTACATCACTTGGGGAGTTAATAATGGCTCCCAGCTTGCAATAGTCTGCAAACCTGGTCAGCCAGACTCCATCCGTGTTGGCCTGGAATTCTGAGAAGTAGATGCCAAACAGGACAGGACCCCAGGACCGATCCCTGTGGGACTCCACTCGTGAATGGTCAGTAGTCTGACTTGGAGTCTTCTACTTTCACACTGTGGGTTCTATCTGTGAGCCACCTTATAACCCACCTAATGATATAGGGGTTGATGCCTAGTTTGGCGAGTCTATCAATAATTCCTATTTGGGGAATGGTATCAAAGGCCTTGGCCAGATCAAGGTAGGCTGCATGAACTGCCTTGCACTCATCCGCAGCTCTGGTGACTGACTCGAAGTCAACCAGATTGAGCAGGCATGATCTCCCCTTCACAAAACCAAATTGCGTGGGATCCAGAGTTTGGACATTCCCTATATCCTTGTTAAGTCCATGATGATGCGCTCCATAGCCATACATATCAGACTCATCAGGCTAATGGGGCGATAAACTCCAGGGTTATGGAGAGGGATGACTGTAGCAGTGCACCATTCTGTAGAGACAAAGCCTGAGGTGAGGCTGTGATTGAACAGGGCACACAGGTGTGGTGCCAGTTCACTTTGTAGTTCATGTAGAACACAGCCAGGGATATTGTCGGGTCCCATGGAAGCTGTATTCTTGGCCTTGGACAATGCAGCTTTAACCTGTGTTGCAGTAATGCTGGGTGCCTGGCATTCTTCCCGTATTGTGATTGGTCCTTTTTTTTGGGGGGGGGGGGCTAAAGTTGGCACAAAAACTGTTAGCCAGTATGTTGGCAATATTTGTTGGCTCAGTATATAGCAGGTACCATTGTGCAGTAACTCAGAGCAAATTTGGGCATTTCCGTGGAGATTCTTGATATAACTGTAGGAAGCTTTGTGGTTGTTTTTAGTATCTGCTGCAATTCTGCCTTCATAGCTAGTTTACAGGTTTTGATGAGGGATCTCAACTTTTTGTGGATGCTAATAAAGGAGTTTTTCCAATCTTGGGACTTCACCTTTTTCTGCAACAGTTTTTTCCTTCTGTTGTAAAGTTGGTTAAGGGCAGGGGACCACCAGATTGGATTCTTTTTTTGGAGGAGAGCGTCTTGGTTCTGTTGGAAATGGCTAGTTCCATGCATTTATGTACGTGTTCGTACAGTGCACTGATGTATAATTCGGCGGTCATACACATTTTCCATTTGTATGGGTGCTGTGAAGTTAGCCACCTCTTTTTTTAGGAGCACAAAGTCAGCTTTGGAGAAGTTTTTCATGGTGGCTACCTTTGCTGGTGGTGTGGGTGAGATGTGGATTTCCATGGTAGTTAGTTTGTGGTCAGATCTAACAAGGGAGGAATTGACTACTGGTGTTGAGCAATGGTTGTCCATGTTAGTAATAACCAGGTCAAGGATGTTGCTTCCTCTACTGGGGGTAAGACAGAGCTGGTCCAGAGCATTGGAATTAATGAATTCCAGGAAGCATTAGGCAAGTGCATTAGTACACGAGTAGTTTTCCCAGTTGGAGGGATAGCTGAAGTCACCAAGTATGTGTGTGTTGGGTTGGACCCTAACAGTTTCCAAGGTGCTTAGGAACGAGAGTCGTGGGACATGGTTGGGGACCTACAGCATGTTACAACCTGAATCACCATCTTAACCACTGTTAGTTGCACCTGAAGTATCTCCAATGCGTTATGCTGGGCTACTAGTCTGGAGGTGTGCATATCCTTTATGAATATGGACACACCACTGCCTTTGGAGCTTCGGTCCATTTTCTGGGGCTGAAAGGTGTGGAATGAGTTATAGTCTGGTAGCGCACAGCTGCTTTCTGCTGCTTTAAACCAGGTCTCCGTTACAGCACAAATGCCGATGGTCTCCATTTTGAGGAGTGTTTAGAGCAAGTGCATCTTGCGATTTAGACCTAGTGCTGAGCAGCATAATCCTCAGATTGTATTTATAGCTGATATGGTGGTAATTTGGCCTTTGGAACACTGCCTAAAAAAGGTACTACAGGGGTGGAAAGAGCCTTAGCCAGTATCCAAAACCTAGGGGTGACAGATGCAGGCCATCTCTAGTAAAGCATCAAGGTCTGTCAATCATGTCTTCCCAAGCACAAAGATACTGGATCCCTTTAAAATGACACCAGAAAATCAGCCAGTTGAAGTAAATCATTTTCTGCAGTATCATTCTGGGTGACGCAAGGTTCCTGCTCAGGGCTAGGGTCATATCTGGCTTGGCCACATAATCCGAGAACTCTTCCATGTCTCTTTTCATGTAGTCCAAGGAGATATGCCTCGGGTCATTCACACCCACATGGATAATGGCCGTCATACCTGTTGTGCAGTGACCGGAGTGCGTGTGTTATCTGTCGGATCCTGGCACCCAACAGACAGCTGACAGTTACCTTCTCCATATTCAACCTAGTGAGTGGGACATCAGTGTGCCTCACTATCGAGTCACCTATGAATAGTGTATTGAGCAAGCTGTTTTGCCTTGGGGGCTTGGGTTGAGGGGCACACTGTGTAGGTAAGCTTGGTCTCTTGTGATTTGTGCTGTGTTGTGGTGGTCAAGTGCATGTCTGATTTGGAAGTCTCTGCTGTTTGGGTAGATTTCTGTTGAGAATCTCCATGAAGGTGGGAGTGTGGTTTGTGTTTTTATGTGAGAGCTGTGATGGTGGGTGTTCTGGCGGGCTGTGTGTTCCATGTGGGGCAGGTGTTGACCTTCTCCTCTTGACCAGCTATTCCGGTGTTGGCTGGAGAGCGCATGTCTTCCAGCTTGGCTATACAAGTGCAACTCTCAGGTCTGAGTGTTGGGAGGCAAGAGGAGAGGGTTGTCTGTGTACATGTGGCAGTTGCTACACTGCCTCGGAATGCCCATGTTCACCAAGTTAACAGGAGAAAGCACAAGGAACTGACCTTTAGACATGCCAGGAGGGATGGTCATTATTAATAAAGTACTGGAGCTGTTTTCTTATAGGACGTTTAGTGCTGTTAGCACTTGTGTGCTACAATAATTGCTACAAGAAACCAGATGAAGTGCTAGCCGAATAAGCTAGTTAAATGCAGGAGACGAGAACTAGCAAGTTCTAAGGGAAAAAATTGAAAAGCAGACTTTCTGGCACCGCACAGAGCACAAACCTGTGCAAACATGGGCTTTTAAAGCAGAAAGTTGAAAGGGAGACAGAAACCACTCCTCTTGTGGTAGACAGGCTACCTAGTGCTTACCACTCCCACTGGTAAGCGGAGTGGCTTCCCTCTAACACAGAAAGGTCTGGGGAACTCTAACTACAATATAGTCCTGAAAACAAATATGTAGCTGGACTACTCTAGGAAAGATGGGAAAACAAGCTAGAACTTTTTTTTTTTTTTTTTAAATACAACAGTAGCAAACGAGCAAACTGATTTAAACAAATTAACCAATAAAAAGCTCAAAATTGCCCATAGGGATGACTGCAACTGGGGATATAGACAACAGGCAAGAAGGGGTGGAATTTATTGGCAAAAGAACCAATGTACTGGGAGCAAATAATTACAGAGGTAAAGTTAATAGAATGGGAAGATGCCAAGAATTTATTTGGACTGCAGGCTAGAAATGTCATCCCTATCGAGGACTGATTTCAGAGTATAGGCAAAGAGAAAGAAAAAGGGGGGTCCTAAAAGAAAGACCAGCACTGGTAGAGTTTTTAGTAGAATCAAAAACAAAATCTGCTGTTAACAAAAGGAATAATTAGTACAGCAAACAAAACAGTGCACAATAACTATAAGAATCAATCAAAGAAGGTTAGAAAGGATTGGGAAGAGTGACCGGATAAACAGTTTACAAAGAAACAATGGGGGGGATGTGCATGTCTCCCAAATATGCAATAAAAAGTCTAGAAGATTTAGGATCTTTGGAAGTGATTACATAGGTAGTTTTACATCCCCAAGTAGATTCCAAAGAGTTTTTCCTCGGGCAGATTGCAAATGTTGGAGGTGCGATGGAGAAGAAAGAGGTAACTGGGAATATTTTCTGGGAGTGTAATGAGTTGGCAAACTTTATAAAGATTCCCTGCAGACTTCTCTGTCAGAAATAATGGGTGAGCAAACTGGCGTAACTGAGGAAATAATTTGAGCTGAGACAGAATTGGAATTGCCTACACAAAGTAAGGCCTTGCTGACTAATTATGATGGCTCCCAAAAAGCAATTACTGGAAAATGAAAATCAAATTCTAGACCGACTATACCAGAAGTAGTAAATATAGTAAAAGAATTTAGTAACAGAGATAAAACAATTAGAATTGTGATCTTTAGAAAAGGGTGGGAGCAAATTACACAGACAAAATGGGAATGGTGGGAACAATACATACAGAGAAGAACGAGGTTTAAAAGAAGGCATGATATGAACTATTTAATGTTTGACTGAATGACTGCATAGATTACAACTAATGTATAATGTTTGCAATTAAATGTGCGACTGTCAAATGATAATGTAAAAAAATTAAAAACAGTAGCAGTCAGTAAAAGGCAAACAGCAAAAATGTAGTATTTTCAACATAAAAGCACAGTGTTAAGCACAACATACACTTAAATCCAGTCCCCAGTTACAGTTTATAAAACCTTTCTGGCCAAAAATAAGAAAACAAAGTTTTAATTAAAAGTGATAACAGAATCACAAGGTTTCATTTAACAGGAAAGTATCAGGACAGTCCAAAGAAAACTTAATTCCTACCACAAAAACAGTTTTAAACACATACAAAAAAGCACCATTTCAGTCAAAATTAGTTACATAAGGTTTCTCTCCTAAAGATGCAACTGCTCAGCATTATTGAAATACTAGATCACCAATCCTCAAAAGCCAGCAAAAGCAGCAGTCGTTGGCAGCAGGAAAGCTGTGAAGGGATTCATGTCCAGATTACTGACTTTCTCCAGCTATGCGCGAGTTAATCTTGGCACAGGTAAGGTGCCTCTAAGCTTCTGAAGCTTTGTGGTCATTAATTCCTAGGCAGATTATAACCAAAATAACTAAGGCTACTGCAGCAGTGACTAAAGAATAAACATCTAGGTTTGCTAAGACAATCAACCAAGGGCTCCTGGAGTCTTGGGTATCGGCCTCCTCCTCATTTTACTATACCTATCTAAACTACAGTAATCTAACCACATCACTTTAAACACAGCACTGTCATCAGTAGATGCTCTATTGCATCACTGTTGCAGTAGTCATCCCTCACCTACAACCTCATTTTTCCCATTTTTCCTGGTATGTTGCCAGGGCATGCTTCCTTTCAACCTTTTGTATATAGTTCCAGAGACAGCCATTTTGGTTTCTTTTTGTATATAGTTCCAAATACAGTCATTTTGGTTTCCTATGTTTTCTAGCATGTGTATTTCAAGGATGTTGCCTTCTTCTTGGGGGGGGGGGGTCTTGGCTATTTGGACTGCACGCTCGAGATGTCATCCCTATCAAGGATTGAAGGATTGATTTTCTGCCTTTTTATGGGACCATTTGGTCCATTCCTGCCTGAAGCAGCTCCTGGAAGGTGTCCAAAGCTTTTTGAAGGTGGTCTGTGCAAGGAGGAGTAAAACCCACATAGCCTAAGCTACTGCAGTAATGCACTAAAACATCTACTGTTAATTTTATTTCCACAACTGTACTTTCATGGGGGTCCAATTCTGGCTCTTCTCTTAGTGTTTGCCAAAGTATTCTGCTCCAACGAAATGCAAGAGAAGGTTGCGCTGTACAAGTTCCCAGGGTACTAAGGCTGGTCTGCACAGATAGTAAAACCTGGTATTTCCTTGCTTATGTACCATGACAGCTTTGTTGTCTGATCACCTAAAGTGGTATTGAAATCCACAAATGTTTCAGAGACTTGAGGACATTTACCGGTGTAATTACTTCTTTGACGTTCGTGTGTTGTCTTTTGACATGATGGGCCCAAAGCCTTTGTACTTTGACTCCCCTGAATACAGCCCCCCTGGCTGTCTGAGGCATCTGTAGCTATAGACTAGAAAGGCACTGGAGAGGAGGAGGAGGGGAATCTAAGGCCAGTATTCATGCTCAACTGATCTATCTACCATCAAAGTTGTTTTCTCACAATTCGGTATAGAAAATTAGAAAGACAGATGGTACTGAAACTGGGTCTAGAATGATTTGAGAAACCTCTGAATTTTCCTTCATGCATAATCTGGTTAGCGAATCATGTGAATTGCAGAAGCATGCATCCTAAACATCCAGATGAATTCCCTTGCTGATGTCAGAGTTAGAAGAGAAAACTGAAGAAATTATTTTGAAAGCAGGAAAGCTAGCATTTGTGGGGTGTCCAGCAGGTATTCTAGAAAAATTGATCCTGAGTGAAGAATAAATTATGACTTTTCCAAGCTGAGCTGAAATACTAGGCTGTGAAATAGACTTCTGAGAAAGAGTAGACACACTTGACAGTTTTTATAGTCTGCAAAATAGAACACCCTTGGTCCCATGGACAAAATCAAGGGGTAAACAAGATAACCGGACATGTGAAACAGCCAGAACATCTTAAAAAGCATCGAAAGCTTCTTTGAATGGGTATATGGTAGTAAGTATTTTTTTCAGATCCAAACTTGCTAAGAAACCAGGACATCTTAGGGGTATTGGAGATTGTGAAATGAGCATTTTGAGCTTTAAAACCTTAACATGGACATTTGGAAAAAACTGGGCTAAAATAGGTCCCCAGCTTCCCTCCTTCGTGGGTACCAGAAATATCCTTGAAAAGAATCCTTTTTGACTTTATGGTACAGATTCTATTACTTCCTGGGAAGGCATATGGGCAATGCTGGGAAGAAACAGGTGGGTTTGCTTTTGGAGATGGACAGAATTCCTAGGAATGGGAGATGAGAATCTCATTGTCATCTGTACCCATACTGAATGATCCCTAGTACCCAACAATCTGTTGTAACCTAGCACCAAAGACTTTTTGAAAGTTTCGCAAGACTGCCAGGGTGGGATGGGAATGGGGAAGGAGTAGCATAGTCAGCCATTTTATTGTGAGTGAGCATGAGCCTTAAGGAGTTCTTTCTTTTTATTTGGAACTGCCCTGCCACAGTTTCTTAAAAGTTTGCTTTCCTGACTTTTTTGTATTTGCTTGAATGATTTTATATAAAATGTTCCTGAACAGGAGGGGAAATTTTACTATACCCCCTTCATCTTTTCGTCTCTTCATCAAATCTTTTATCATCCAGAGATGAAGTGCCAAACAAACCCTCTCTATCCAGAGGAGCATGAAAATTTTCAGATAATTATTCCATTATATTTCGGGTCTGTAACCATGCAAACCAACGCATGACTGATCAAGTCATTGCAACCTTAGACACTGCATCAGCAGCAGCATCATATTAGTAAGTTCAAGGAGTTTTTGGTAATTAAGACTGACTAAGGAAATCGGAGAGGATTTAGAAGCCAAACTATATAAATGAGCAATAACCTTTCTTGCGTCAGCAAAAGATGTCAAATGAAATTTTGACATATGAGCCTGAGAATTCACAGCCAAGAAAGCTCCAGCTGAAGAGGTGTAAACATTTTCCTGATTCTGCCAAAGGTTCTGCAAACATTGCCAGAGGTAAATAGATTAGAAGCAGTCAGGCGTTTAGAGATAATAGTTTTGGATAAACAGAACAATGAATAGAAGACTGTAGGAATACAAAAAAGGTACCTAAGAGCCTGATGAACCCTATGCAGCTTATCTGATTTCCTAGGAGCATTAAGTTATCTACCAGAAGTGCTGGATGCATTAAAAGCATCTTCAAAATGCTGCAACAGGCAGTATTGCCACCAGTTTTTTTGGGGGGGGGGTCTCTACCTGCAAAGGGGCATGAGACTTCTGCTGAATATCAGAGATTTTATGCTCCCTATTAACCAAGTACTTTCAAACTGCATTACAGAAAGAATTCCTCAAAAAAATAAATAAATAAATAATTTCATATTACAATTCCCAGTTTTCAGAAAAAAATCGGGAGAAAGTCTAAACCGACCTCCTCTATACCAGAATCAGACACTGAATTTGAAGGTGGACTTCTTTTATTTTGAATGATTCAGGGATGAAGAGACAGTTTGACGTGACTGAAACACTTTAAATAAGCCTTTAACCAAAGGGAACCATTCATCTTTTGTTTGTTTTTTTTGGATGTAGGGATTAAGGAAGTGTTTCAACTTTTATGTTTTTCTAGGAATTTCAGAAGAAAACATATGCTCTGACATCCAGTCCTCGGCAGAGCGCTAGGCACTTCATAAGTAACAATTCTGTGACATGTACATCCCCTTTTGAATCAATCAAGTGTGGTTCTCCCTTGTCTGCACTAAACATATGTCCAGCAATTAAGGACATAACAGTCTCCCAAGCCTTAGTGGCTTCCCCAAGGAGCAATACCAGAAGGGTCAGAAACAGCTGAAAAATTAGTCATAAGGCTCTGACATTGCCAGAGTGGAGTCATCATCTGACAACTGGGAAAAAGAGGATATTGAATGGTGGTGCTGCGGTAGCATTGTCGCCTCATAGCAAGACGTTTGTCCCGTTCGATTCTCAGCTACAGCATCTTCTGTGTGGAGGCATACGTGAATGGGGCGTGCCTTCGTTGAAGGTTGTGCGTCAGGGCTGGTAACCCGGTACGTAAAAATCCACTACCAATCATTAGCGGACCGGAGTTCTGCTGTGACGACCCCTAACCGGGAAAAGCCGAAAGACACAAACAAACTGAAGAACTCTCTATGAGACTGCTTCCCTTTTCTCGGCAGCTAGAGGGCGACATCCATGGTAGCAGCACCAGACTGTATAGTCGGCCACATATGGGCTTTAAGCTACTGATTCTTGACCGAGAACTTGAGGGAACTAAGCTGTCTCCCAAGGGTCTCAGATATGAAAGAAAAACAAATGGAGTATGACTGGACATAGTATTCATACAACCAGGTAAGACAGACCATGTGGGAGTCTCTATAAGCTACTTGATATTCACATAAGCACTTCCCCTTTCTCTCAAAATATAAGCAAAAAACAATATTACTTTTCAAAGGAAAAAAGAAGAAAGACCCCAACATGGCACTTAACTGCCCAATTTCTCAATCTTACTGGTAATTTCAATGGTGTGTGTGTGTGTCTGTACATATATCTATATCTACATATATATATATATATATATATATATATATATATATATATATATCTCTATCTCTATATATATTTACACACACACACACACACACATGTATATATGGATTCACTTTATAATCTCGAAATACTTGAAACCTTGAATTTCAGTGCAGAGACTATAAAGCCGAACATTCACAGTATCAAAACCCCAAAAGCACAGAATTCAAAATCGCGACTTTTAAATACACCCTCCACCACACAGACATTCCTCCCCACACTACAACAAACCAACAAAACGCAAATACACACCTACCCTACATATAAGTAGGGGGGCTTGCCCCCCTACATATAAGTAGGGGGGCAAGCCCCCCTGCACCCCCCAAAACCGCTATTATATATACTAACTCCGAGGTCGCACTAAAAAGACAGACACTAAACCCACCACTACATACTCTATACACCTTGAACACACACACACCACATAAGTACAAACACCTCCACTCTCAACACTTACACACTCACACTCTTAACTACCTACCCCTAAGCTACACCTAAAACTTCCCAACACACACATACACACAAATCTTACCCAAAACCCTTAAAAAATAGCACTTACCTGAATCTCCATATATATCTACACAACGTCAGGCAAACCAATATCCCAAAGCACACCACACCTTACAAATGCAGCAAATCCCACATACCACGCCACCACAACCATGAATGACGCTTCAAATTTGATCAAATGCAGTTTTGCTCAACTGCACTTTCAGCATTTTGGTCTTGAGATACTGAAAGTTGAGATTTCAGTATTTTGAGATAGTAAAGTGTTCCATATATATATATATATATATATATATATATATATATACATACATACATACACACACACACACATACACATGCATTGTAAACACACACACACACACATATATATATATATATATATATATATATATATATATATATATAAATAAAATACGTGTTCACATTTTTTCCCTCTCCCGTGCTTCATCCTTCAATCTTTTTACCCCTGCACCCTACCCATCCTTGGGTCTGCCAGCACTCCTTACTCCCCAGTCTTAACGTGTGCTGGTGCTAGCTGAGTAGCTACAGCAAGCTCAGAGGGTGTCTTTGCTGTCACCAACAACCAGGGGTATTTTACTTTTTTATACATCTTGGTTTCACTCCTCTCCCCCTGTGGATTGTATTTCGCCCCGACTACACAGCAGCTCAGCCATGTCCACCACCCTTTTCCCTCTTTGGACTACATCCCTTTACATTACTTGTTCCAGCATCCACCAGGGATCACTAACATGAAAGCTCGCACACCACCCACCCTTCCTCTTGGCACCTCAGACACTCAAGCTGCTAATCAAAGCTGGGGAGCCTGGACCATAGGCAGGGCTGCCATGGTGTCAGTTCAATCTTTTATATTGGCTTCTCGTGTCTGCTCAGATGTATGGACACATGGAAGCCACCATGAAGCTTTGAATACTGGCTGGACATCTGATCCTTTGCAGGATGCTTCCCATACAGTTTTGGCTCCTACAACACTGATCTAGTAATGAACATAGCTGGTTTCCTCTCATCTCCCAAAAATACACATACTTGTACAATTTATTTATTTTTTTTACATAAAATATGCACATTTTAACACTAAAACTTAGCTGTCACCAGTCTGCAGACAATGCCATCTGCTGTGGGATTCCCTAGTCAGTCCCCAACATCACTGCCTGTTGCATTTAGTTAATCTTCAAAGTATAAGCTTACAAGCTCATCTTGCTCTCCAAACTCTGTTCAATATGACAAAGTAGTCCCAAGAAGTCTACTGCATGAGAACATGCTGCTGATCATAAACATAATATCTAATGTCCCCAGGCCTGCTCCATATCTTCTTTTTCATAAGCTTTCATATGCAGAAAACATTTCAAACTAGTAAATAAAAAAATATAGCAATTACCAGAATAAAAACCAGAAATGCAAACATATCATGAAGGCCCATTCATTTACTGGCAGTGTAGGATTACCCTGCAAACCCCCCCACCAAGGGTGAGAACCTGTACAGGGTACAGTCATCTGACAGATACTGGTGAGGTGCTTCTGTTCTAGTTAGCATCCCACAGACAGACCGCCTTCATCAGTTACAGCATTAACCCCCACACACACACCACCCCGGTGATGATGTAACAAATCTGTATAATCGCGGGGCACCTAATGCTCCACCATTCAACACGTGAAGTACTGGAGCTACAGTCACAGTCTTGGGTACCAACATTGTGCACCTCTCCCAAATTGGCTCCTGCTTTTGATGGCCTCCGAGACCTCTGACTTACACCCAGAGAGGTATTCCACCCTTCAAAAATATGACCTCTATGATTTTATAACTTTTACAGAGGAAGGTTGACTACATAAAAATCACAGGCAGTAATCAAAACATGTTAACTTCACCATTAAAGCCTCTGGGGCAGCTGGTAAAGCTGGCTGGGAAACCATCTCATTTCCCTCCCAAGATAGGCATTTTCCATCAGCATAGTTTGTCATCCGAACCAATAACCAAATATGGGTTTCTAGGACTTTATCCTTCTGCACCACCTGGCTGGCTACAAAGATCAACAATTTCATGAACTATACTATTCTCAAACAGTACAGTTTGCTGTGATACAACTGTTTATTCTGGGTTTGAGCAAAGAACTTCACTACCAAGTACTTTTGACGGCTTATCTCACCCATCCCCTTACTTGCATACACCAACAAAATGGTTGTACAACTGCAGAGAAATAAGCAACACATTAAATAATGCTAATCACAAACAGCAGTTTACTGCAACATTAGTTTCTTCTGTGCTTTGGTACAGAATAACTATATTACAAAGGCCATTTGACAGTTTTTCTATAAAAATGCAGCGTTCAATGGAGTGGGATTCAGAAACATTACAGGATTCCAAAACAAAATACTATGTATGTAAATAGGCACATCAACCACAAATAAAGAAATGGAAGAAACTGCAGACACTGAAAAGAAACACACTAAATGACAAGCAGAGGCATAAACCACAACATATAGGTTCTCAGACATCAGTAGCAAGAGGTCTAACTTTTAGACAATGCTAATATCATGCAAATACTGGCCAACACTTCAAAAAAATTAAAAAAGTGAAATGAACAATTACATTAAAACAGAGCAGATATTACATACTACCACATTTTCCATTACATCTGCCGATTTTAAATGAAACTGGCCCTGCATCACTCGGGAGTAGAAACAGCAGCAGCTCAGTGCATTTACATACTAGTTAATAGGTTTATTAAATAAGACAGCAGTTTGAACACAGCAAGTCTCTGGCATCCTGTAATCAAGTATATGAATTGTGCTCTGGAGGAAATACCTGAGGTGGCAGGTTTAAAACATCAGTTTTTCATTTCCTAGTGTTTTATGTTTTTTACAGTTTATTTTATTTTACTGAAATAACTTTACAACACTGACTATCTCAAAGAATGAATGCATTAAAGACAAACTTGCTATGTTTTTTTAAAAAAAAGCAAGTGGTGGTAGGATTTAACTATATTACTTCTATTAACTTAATTCATTACAGTTTCAAAAATGGCCTAGACATTTTATTATGCAGTCCACAATGACTACAGTACATTTACAGCTACTGATTTGTTTACTAATATTTCATTACTGGGAAATGTCCTACTGGGTAGAACCCACTTTCACAGGAGACCCAGGGAGAAAAGCTACAAATATTACAAAACATTTTAAGAACAATAATTTTACAATCTTCAAAAAATAAACATCAGCAGCTTAAATAATAACAAATCAGACATAATATAAAAACATTGGGTAAGAATCGATACCAGGTACATGACAATCATTTAATATTTAGAGAAATTTTAGACAGTTTGCAGAAAAATTAAAAGGCAAGTTAGTCGAATACAAAATAGTAATTGCAGTATGAAGTTAAGGGAAAAACAGGCTTATGGTATACTTGGAGAGAAAGTCAGGGAAGAGAATTAGATAGAAGTAAGGACACAAT
This sequence comes from Protopterus annectens, assembly GCF_019279795.1. NCBI lineage: Eukaryota > Metazoa > Chordata > Ceratodontiformes > Protopteridae > Protopterus > Protopterus annectens. The sequence continues at coordinate 351,110,018 of NC_056739.1, forward strand.
TGAAGAAGGGAGAGTAAGGAGTTATAAGGAATGAAAATGTACTTGTTCACACTTAGGAATGCAGTTTACCCTGGTTGTGAGCAAGAACAGAGCCACATGTTAGCTAGGAAGTCTTTCAGAGTGGTTTTGAAAGATGGGAGGGAGGGTACAGACGTGATGGACACAGGTAAGGAGTTCCAGGCCTTCGCAACCTTGTATGAGTACAGCCAATGCCCAGCAGATTTAGTAGGTTTGTAGACAGGAGTTTTGGTCACTGGATTGCAATGACAGACTGGGAACATAGTTGTGTAGAAGTTTTTTTTAGAGCTGGTCAGGCAGATCATTTAAGAAGTGATACAAAGTTATATACATCTTAGTTGATGTGGCAGTTCTAACCAATTTAGGCTTGCAAGTGCTACACAGTGGTGGGTTATGAAAGTGGTATGTGCTGCACATTTAGCAACTTTGTTACAGTTAATTTTTGTGAAGTCTGGAGGTTAGAAAGGATGGGAGCGCCATGAAGAAGAGCGGGGACGTGATAACTAGTGGGAAGTGTAGTGTTAGTAGCGCCTGTGAGAAAGTTTTTGGCTCTGTAAAGTATCCCTAGCACTTGGGGAGTTTTTCTTGTACAATTTTGCACATGCAGGTCAAATGTAAGAATCTACCATCACCCTTAATAGTTTGCTACGAGAAGTGACTTCAATGGTTGCATTATCAAGACAAAGAACTTTAAATTGCATTTTTTCATGAAAGAGATTTGGATGAAAAAAGTAGCAGTTTGGTCTTTTATGAGTTGAGCACGAGTTATGAAGCCATGTTTCAGCGACTGTTAAAGCTCCGAATAATTTTCAGCAGTTGCACCATGTTTTCATGTGTGCAAATGAGTGGCATCATCTGCGTATTACATTAGGGTGGCAGTATATGTTGGTGAAAATTTTAAGAGGAGGGGACCAAGAAAAGTGTCTTGTGGCACACCGGAGGTGACAAAGGGTAGGAGAGAGCTCCATTTTACTGACTGATACCTAATGGACAGGTTGCTTTTGAAGGACAGAAGGGTGGGCTCAGACCTGGTGAGGACATCTGAAGTAGAAGTTTGTTGTGGCAAAGCAAAAAGTACCTATTTTACATATCTATTTTGCAGCTTAATGGCAAAATGAGCTAAAATGAAGGGGTTAATTGTTGTATTAGGTATTAATTTGATTGGTGTTCACTTTATTAATGAGTTTAAATGGTTTAATTAGATTTATAATGGTCATCTGTTTAAGTCTTTATGGGAGAGACGAAAATGCTGGTGTATTGAATACCCGTGAAGGCGTTTTGGATTCTATTTTCAATCCACAACAAATCCCTGCTGTGTTAAGGGGAACGGATGCTGTACAAGCCGCTATGAATGGCAGAATATCGCAAACAAGGTCTGGGCAAAATGAACAAGTTGTAGCAGAAGCAATAGCAGGTACTAATTTCAAAAAAGACTAGAGACTGGCTGCGGATGAAATATTCATTCAAAGCTAATGATTGTGTTAGAGTGCAACCTGCTATAACAGATACTTTTGATGTTAAATTAAACAAACTGTCTAAACTCATGCTAAAGTACAGAACTTTGGACATTGAAAACAGCTATCTAAAAGAGTGTATTGCAGGGGGGATAGTCCCTAAAGGACTACGAGTTTGGAAATATCCAAACAATGTTCAGATAGGTACTATATTTCACAAAGAGTTGCTGGATGTGTTCAATAATTGTGGTTTAGAGATTTTAAAAGAAAATATTAGGATTAAAGAGGAAGTGCAAAAAGAAACTGAACAGTTGGACCAGTGTATTAAAGATGACCTTATATTTACTATTAAGGAAGAGAATGAGAAATATTTTAAGGTGAGAACCGATATTGATAAAAAATGTGATGAAACTGTGCAAAGAAAGTTGAAAAAACTTGAACGTGATTGTAATGAATATAAAAATAATGCATGTTACCCCAAGCCACGAAGTTATGGACAGAATAATGTTTTTCATTCCCACGAGCAGTATAATGAAGTTAGTAGTGTGAACCAGAATTTTGGAAATAATGAGAATCAAGAAGTGGGGGATTTTGAGAATGAACAGGATTACCCACCACTACACAGGTCTGAGAGGCTTATGAAGAAAACAGAATATCAACAACCACATTTTTATTGGAGGGGGAGATACTAGAGTTTGATGGTATGCAACTCACCCAAACCAATCGCAATGAAATTTTAGTGGATGGGAATAAGCATGTTTTAGATGTTTTTTGTATCTACAATTTTAGTAATGAAATGCTTGGTACAGAACATTTTAGTCTACTGTCTAAAGGTTTTAAATTCATTCCATTCAGGAAAGGCGACCTCACTAAGACACTACTGGACATTAAATTATTCATTAGAAAATTTAACTTGGGTTTAATATTACCCCTTAGGCTCTATGGAGATTGAACAAGGTTTGTGACTGAGAACTACATATAATCCACCATTACACCCCCGTTAAAAAACTTTGAGAAAATTAGAGAGAGAGAATTAAGGAAGGAACAGGTTAAAGTTAAATACAGGCCTAACTTAATTGGTAAAGAAAATTGTATACTTAATGAATTGAAATTAAACCCTGATGTATGGGTTATGAAGCCCAAAGGGGGAGGGGTAGTAATAATGGATAATATAACATATGAAGGAAAAATGAACGAAATGTTAAGGGATGAGGTGAAATATTCTAGTGAGTCAATAAATTAGGTAAATAGAGCTTATAGAAGGACTGACGGTGTATTGGAAGGCATGTATATGGAAGGGCTAATTAATGAAAAAACGTTAAGATATTTAAAGGTGTATAAACCAAGGGTACCCCTCTATATTCGGGATACCCAAGACCCATAAGAATGAAAAAGATCCTCCTTTGAGGCCTAAAGTTTTGTCCGAAGGGTCTAAGACCCTCCCTTTGGCCAAATATGTTGACGACAAACTCAAACATGTATGGGTTAAAAGGAAAGCTATTTTAAAAGATTCTTGGGACTTCCTGAGAGAAATTACACAAGAATTGTTTCATGATGATACAATATTTATTACCACAGATGTGACAGACTTACTTTCAAGTATCCCATACCAAGAAGGGATGAGTTTGTTTGAAGAAATTATTTGAGGATGGTGACGAGTCATAATGAAAAGTTAGTGTGTATGGGTTTAATGGAAATGGTTTTAAAATATAATTTTATATTTTTTAAGGGTGAATTTTACCAACAAACAAAGGGAGTAGCGATGGGGGCAGCATTTGCCCCCACCTAACCTTGTGTTGGCTAAATGGGAGGAAAAGTATATATTACGTTCCGAGTATGCAACACATTGGATTCTCTACAAGAGGTTTATAGCTGATAGTAATATTTTGGAAAGGGACTAGAGAAAGGTTTGAGGAATTTATGGTTTATATGAAAAAATACTACAAATTTTTGGGATTTTACCTACACCCTTTCTAATGAGCGTTTGCAATACTTAGACGTTTACGTATATAAAGAAAATGATAACCTAGAGACCAAGATATTTAGAAAGTGAACCTTTTGTAATTCTTTTCTCCATTATAGGAGTGCGTACCCCCCACACACACACACTGCAAGAGGACTATAGTTAAGGGTCAATATGTCCAGGGTAGCCGGATGACCACTTTGGACAATGATTTCCAAACGGAGTGTAAGTTATTGGAAGGAATGTTTTTGGAAAGGGGGTACCCATTGGACTTCGTGAGGAGGGTTAAGGTAGAAGTAATAGCTGGTTGGCAGAATAAATTTAAACCTATTAGAGGACAAAAAGAACAGTATTCAAATGTTATAATACAAGAACAAGAAACTAAATTTAGTGATGCCATTGTATTGGAATATGATGCCGTTAATGGAGTTACTAAGAGAATTTTTAAAGTTGAATGAGAAAGATTTATAGCCATTTCTGATTTGGAAAAACTACCCACTGACCCTTTGAAAGTAGTGTACAAAAATTCACAAAGTTTACAGAACATCCTTGAGAATGATGGTAACAAAATGGCACAGAATGGAAGGAGAACAGGGACTTATAAGTGTGGCCATTGTTCACAATGTGTAAAAATAATTAAGATTTTGGAGAGTAGGAATAGATGGGTTAATTGTTCAGGTTACTTTAATTGTGCAGCTAAAGGGATAGTATATACTGCGGTGTGTGTAGAATGTAGATCCTTCAATGTGGGTAAGACTGCACATAAGTTTAAGAGAAGGATTTAAGAGCACAAGTATGACATTACTATTAAAAAGGAAACTACTGCTTTATACAAACATACAAAGACATGTTTGAAAGCAGAGTTTGCCTTTTTTTTTGTTTTGGAACAGGTAAAAAATGAATTAAGAGGGGGGCCATGGGAGGAGAAAATTGGGTTCAGGGAACTTTGCTGGGGGTCCTCGGTCAGCCGAATTCCAAAGTCTAGGTCCGGCGTCGGTTGTTGTCATTTTCTTTCCTGACGTCAGTGAGGCAAGGGTATATAAGACACAGCCGACGCCATTTTCTTCAGTCTTTCTTGCCCCAGATGTCAGGTGCCCCCAGAAGGAAGGCAATACATAAATGATATTTATATAAATGCAATGCAATATAATCAAAAAACAGTAGTTGCAAGCAAATATACCATAGAAGGATAACCCAATCAGGTTGTATGAAGAGGGGTTAGGCCCTAGGCCTTTACCAAGAGGGGAAGGAGGGAGGGAATAACCTGTACTGCAGCTGTATTAGCACTTGAACATCTACATTTATGGTAGGTACAAAACTGTACTATGTTCATCGTGCATACAGCTGCAGTAATCCCAGATGGGTAGAATCCCAAAGCTACGCACAGGGTGGTAGGCACTAGGTGGAACTGGGATCAGCCAGAATGCCCTGCAACACAGCAGTGACAAAGCCTGCTCTAGTTTTGGAATATAAAGGCAGATGGTAGTGTTTTGTGAAGGTATGCACAGAACACCAAGTGGCTGCCTCCAAAATATCTTTGGTAGGAACTCCTCTGAGGAAGGCTGCAGAGGTAGCTGTGGCCCTGGTGGAGTGGGATCTGATGCCTGTAGGGACAGATTTTCCATGATAGGAGTAACAAAACCATATGCAGTGGCCTACCCATTTGCTTAATAGTGCATTTATTGAAAGTAGCGCAAAAGCGACAGCCCGAGACGTCGTGGTCTGGGCCTAAACAAGGTATGCAGAGGGAATGGAAATCCTTATGCGGTATTTGCTTCCCACAAGAAATACAATTGTTAACTTTTTCTGACATCGGTCTGAGGCAAGAAAAGTTTCCCCAACAGGGTACTTAGCTTTAAAGTAGACTTCGGTTTCCAATTTTTCGTAAATTCAGGAGCTGGCCGACCGGCACTTGCGAACTGCTTCTGCTTCGGGCACCGCACGGCAAAAAAGACTGAAGAAAATGGCGTCGGCTGTGTCTTGTATATCCCTACCTCACTGACGTCAGGAAAGAAAGTGACAACAACCGACGCCGGACCTAGACTTTGGAATTCGGCCGACCGAGGACCCACCTGACGGCAGAGAACCCATCTGTGATTACTGCAGCTGTATGCACGATGAACATCTATATATCTATTCTACCACTTCCTAAATTGAGATCTGCTAAACTATAATTATTTGTAATTTTCATTATGGTCACCAGATGGTGGAATAAGACCCTGTTTTGGGATACATACCAAGCATTAATACTGTTTAAAGGTTTACAAAGAAAATATTTTAAGTTTTAAATAAGTATTTTAATTTTTATAAAACATATGTTATAATCATGCATTTTTTACAATGTATTTACTATTGTAATGATTTATTGGATGTAAGTACAATATATAGAATGTCATGGTTTACATATCTATTTTGCAGCTTAATGGCAAAATGAAGGGGTTAATTATTGTATTAGTTATTAACTTAATTTGATTGGTTCTCACTTTATTAATGAGAGTATAAATGGTTTAACTGGATTTATAACGGTCATCTGATGAAGTCTTTATGGGAGAGATGAAAACGCTGGTGTATTGAATTGAGTTAATGTGGCGTGTAAGCAGTGATTTTATTGGTGGATTATTAGAATAAACTTGGTTTTACAAAAACACCTCGTGTGGTTCCAGTCTTGAGGTACTTTTTGTGTTGATTCCAGTTATCGTTGGTGCCTTTCTTCACTTTTTCCGAGTTAAACTGTGTCAAATGCTTTAGACAAGTCTAGAAATAAGGAAGAGACTAGTCTGTCATTATCTCTAGCTTTATTGACATATATATAGGTTAGAAGGGCAGTGCCAGTACTATGGGAAGGACAGAAGTGCCAGTACTATGGGAAGGACAGAAGCTATTTTATGTAGGAGAAAGGAGTTCTTCCAGCAGGAGATAGTCTAGCAATTGTTTCTGAATACATTTTTAAGTATTTTGCAAGAGGAGACAAAAAGACCGCTATAGGTCTAAAGTCATTAATGTCTGTTGAATTTCCATTGTGCAGAGAGATAATGTGCAAATTTTTCCAGGGAGAGGAAGCACACGATTCCAGGACTGACCTATGTAAAAGGACTGAGACAAGACAGGGGATCCTATTGGCTGCTATTTTTAGTTACTCACTTGGACGGTCATCAGGTAAAGAAGAGCACAGTTTTAAGTTTAAGAGTAGTTTTACACAGGATGTGAGCATGTTTCAAGGTGAAAGTGCATATGGTGATACGTGGCTGTTGAGCAGGGCTGGGATTCGATGCTGAGGAATCCTTGGTTAAAGATGCTACACTATCTATACGAGTTGAATTGTATTGCAGTTTTAACTGGCAAGTTATCATGAAAAGGGTCTGGGTTGAATTTTTGGCCAGGATTAAGATTTCTTTAATGGGTGTCCAAACTATTTTATGGTTGTATTTAGTATTATTCTGAAAGTTACTATAGTATAGTTTTTTGTCTTCATTTATTTGCTTTTTAGCATGACTGCAAGGCATTCTGAAGTTTAAGATATTGAGGTGTTTTACATTTTTTCCATGCTTTTTCGCCATCCTGTATTAGCTTTCTACTCTTTTCGAATAGCCAAACCGCATTGTGTTTTTAGTCTCTTCCTATTAGGATGTGTAGGACTATGTCAATTTTTTGAGCGCTCACAATTTCGAACATTACATGGTCGAGACCAAATGTTTAAAATTGCAAGTGTTCGAAGACTGACTTTCAACAGTGCCATACGGTGCAGATAGGGAGAATTCCCCTTTTCTGCACTGAAGTGCGGTCTCGGAGTTGGTATATATAAGCAGGGGGATGTGGGGGGTGCAGGGTGGCTTGCCCCCCTGCTCACACTGTTAAAGTGTGTTTTTCTTTTTTTTCTTTTTGTTTTGATATTCGAACATCCAAATGTCGAACATGCAATGTTCGACATTTTGGATGTTAGAATATTTAACATCGACCCGGATGTGCAAGGCTACTTAGGATATTTACATAAGTTGTGTGGAATTCAATTACAGCTTTGTCTAAGGGGAGGATTTTTAGGAAGTTCCAGTTAATAGATGATACAGTGTAGTAATTAACATTTCTGGGTTTAACTTGGAAAGGCTATGTGTTTTAGAAATATGGTGTTTAACTGGATGTGTGAGATGTCTACTCGTACAGATTGGGATATGATCACAGAGTCTCTGACATTGTACCTGTGATGGAGTATTTGCTAGAGTCTGATACTAGGATTCAGTCTAACAGAGAATCTGATGTCTTGCTGTAATGTGTGGGGGCTATTAGTTATGTGAGCCATACATGTTCAAGCTAGGTGTAGGGGGATCTAGATTTTATGTCCAACAAACTGATACATCACCTAGTATTATTTTTTTTCTGGTGGAAGTGTTATGGATATCCAATGTAGGGTATCTTCCAGTATAGCAGTACTATTGCCAGGAGGGATACAAGGGACAGTAATACATCCATTCTCAACCCCATTCCCCATTTTTGCATGGGGTGTCACTTCTAAAGTGACATCTCGTGCCAAGGTTTAAAATGCCAGGTGTCTAGCCCTGCTGCAGACATTTATAATTGTTTATTTTGAGGAAAGCAATAAGAAGCTGTGCTGAGCTTAATTTTGGTACTGGCTTGTTGCAAGGGGAAATGTGGTAGGTATTGGGAAATAGTACAATACCACTCCCTTTCCAATTTAAACAGTCATTATAGCCAGGAGGTATAACTTCAGAGTAATTTATGCCGGGTTTAAGCAAAGTTTCAGTTAGTGAGGTCAGGCTAATGTTGGGTAATTTAGGCATATTATTCAGCAGTTATTTCTTACATTTCTAAAATTTACTGCAGCAAAACTTAGGTCACCATGGTTAGGGATTGGCTGTGGTTGGATTACAGAAGTGTGTGGGGGAGAATTGTGTGTGTTCATTGTGATAGGTAGGGCCAAGATTAAGGTGTATACTCCTAGGAGGATTTTAGTATATTGGGGAATTATGCATACTTGTTTTTGGAGAGGATTCTTGCATTTAATTTTGTTCTGATTTGAGTATAAGTGCAATTAATCAGCCTATATTTGGAATAAAGTTGAGGGGCAAAATTAAATAGGCGTGGTGTAATGTACGGCGAGTGTGAAGAAAGTACAGTTTTGTACCTACCATAAATGTAGATGTCCGATAGGTATGCATCTGCAGTCCTAACATATGGGTTGTCCCGCCTCAGGCAGCCCTTCGGTCGGCCGGATTCCAAAGTCTGGGTCTGGCTTCGGCTGATGTCGCACTTCACCCGACGTCATAGCTGCTGGGGTATAAAGGCATCAGCCGACGCCATTTTCCTCAGTGTTTCTTGCCCCAGATGCCAGGTGCCCTCTAGGAAGGCTAAATTTGGATAAATGCAAATAATTCCAAACAGTAGAAAGCAAAATATATATATACATATATACATACAAACAAATACACCATAATAGATTCCCCCAGCTAGATTAAAGAGTGTAAGTACCCTAGGAATACCACAGAGGGAAGGAGGGTGGGTAATCCTGACTGCAGATGCATACCTATCGGACATCTACATTTATGGTAGGTACAAAACTGTACTATGTCCTTCAAGGATGCATCTGCAGTCCTAACATATGGGTAGAATACCATAGCCAAACTGGGGGAGGAGGCACTAAGATAATGATGGTGTAGTTAAGATCCCTTGCAAAACAGCAGTTGCAAAACCTGCTCGGGATCTGGAGTATAAAGGAAGATTATAATGCTTGGCAAATGTAGGCATGGAGCTCCAAGTAGCAGCTTCTAAAATGTCTTTGGTAGCCACTCCTCGTAGGAAAGCTGTAGTGGTGGCTGTAGCTCTTGTGGAGTGAGGCCTGATATTTTCAGGAGTTGTCTTTCCATGAAAAGAGTAGCAGAATCTAATGCAATTTCCTATTCATTTTGAGATTGTCTGTTTTGAAATTGCTTTTCCTTGCACTCCTGTTGCATATGCTACCAGAAGCTGGTCAGTTTTTCTGCTGGCCTTAGTTCTGTCCAGATAGTAGCGTAGTTGTCTGTGCACATCCAAGGTGTGTAGTAGTCTTTCCCCCCTGTTCTGTGGGTTGGGAAGAATGTAGGTAAATGAATAGCTTGGTTCAAGGATACCCTGGAGACCACCTTTGGCATAAAAGTAGGATTGGTTCTCAGAGACACTCTATCCTGATGGAAGATAAGGAAAGGCTGTACTGCCATTAATGCCTGTAACTCAGATACCCTTCTTGCTGAAGTGATTGCTAGCAGGAATGCAGTTTTCCAAGATAAGAACTGTAAGTCTGCTGTTGCTGCTGGTTCAAAAGGGGAAGTGTTAATTTTTCCAGCACAAAGTTGAGATCCCATGCAGGCAGAGGTGGTTTCCTTGGAGGTTTTACGTTTTGATTCCTCTCAAGAACTGTCTGAGTAGAGGATGAGAGAAGACAGGAGGATCCATGTTGTACTCTGCTGAAATTGCTGATGCATGAATCTTAATGGAGGAGTAGGACAGGCCATTGTGGTACAGTTCTGCTAAGTATTCCAGGATGTGTGCTATGTTTGCCAATGAGACATTTTCTCCCTTTGCTGCACTCCAAATGAGGAATCTTTTCCATTTGGCTGAATATGTTTTCCTTGTGGAGGGTCTGCGAGCCTCCAGGATAATGTCCTTGACCCTCTGAGATAAATCTGGTTGATTTTGTTTTATGCAATATTCCAAGCAGTTAGCTGTAGTGTTTTCAAGTTTGGATGCCGGGTCTTGTAGTTGTTCTGCATTAGAAGTAAAGGACAGAGGTAGAGGCCATGAGTGTGCCCGAGACATGCTTCTCAGTAGCAGGTACCAATGTTGTCTTGGCCAGTCTGGAGCTATCAGAATTACCTTTGGCTGCTCCTCTCTGATCTTCAGTAGGACTTTGTACATCAAAGGAAGAGGTGGAAATGCATATGCTGTCAGGTTCTTCCAGCTGAAAGAAAGGGAGTCCACCCTCCAGGCAAGTGGGTGGTATACTCTTGAGCAGAATTTCTTCAATTGGTGGTTGTGTGGGGAGGCGAACAGGTCTATGTCTGGCATTCCCCATTTCTTTGTTATGATTTTGAAGATATCTGGATGCAGCATCCATTCGTGAGCATCCGTGGTAGTTCTGCTTAAGGTATCTGCTAGTGAATTTTCTTTTCCTGGTACAAATCTGGCCTACAGTTGAATGTTGAGATTCAGGGCCCAATTCCACAGGTCCATTGCCATCCATCATAGAGGGTATGAGTGTGTACCTCCCTGCTTGTTGATGTACCACATGACTGTGGTATTGTCCGTCCTTATCAGCAGGTGTCCTTGTTGGAGGAATGGTCTGAATGCCTCGATTGCATGTTTCACTGCCAGCATCTCCTTTAGATTTATGTGCAGATTTAGCTGGTCTTGGGACCATAGGCCTTGTATACACTTGTCTTCCATGTGTGCCCCCCAGCCTAGGTCTGAGGCGTCCGTGGTGATGGTCTGGCTTGGATGTGGTTTGTGGAAAGGCAGTCCTCTGTTTATCTGACAGGCCTGAGCCCACCACATGAATACTTTTTTCAGGCATGGAATAATTGGTATCTGGGCTTCTAGACTGTGCTTGTGTTGAGACCATACATTCCCTTAGGTACCATTGTAGCTTTCTCATATGCAGCCTGGCATGCGGGATCAATATTATGCAGGATGCCATGTAACCCAGGGCTTGCAGGACTTTCCTTGCAGTAAGCTGAGTTTGTGTTGTTAATGCCATGAAATAGACTGGTAGTTGCTTTTGTTTTTCCTCTGTGAGAAAAGCCATCTGAGTTGTTGTATCCAGTTCTGCACCCAAAAATGTTATCCTTTGGGATGGTACTAGCCTTGACTTTTGAATGTTGACTGTGTATCCCAAGGCTTGCAGCAGTTGCATGACATTGGCCAAATCCTTTATTAATTTTATCTTGTTGTCCGCTTGTATTAGGCAGTCATCCAGGTATGGGTAAATTTGAATTCCCTGAAGCCTGCAATGAGCAATTACTGATGCCAGGCATTTCGTGAATACTCTGGGCGCAGTAGATAAGCCAAAGGGCAATGCTGAGAATTGATAATGCTCTGATCCTGCAAGAAATCTGAGGTGTCTTCTGCAATCTGGTCATATAGGGACGTGCAGGTATGCCTCCTTGAGATCTAGAGTCACCAGCCAAGACTCCTTGCCCAACATGGGAAGAAGTTGCTGGAGGGTCAGCATTTTGAATTTTGGAACACTGAGGCATGTGTTCAGTGCGGACAAGTCGAGAATAGGTCTCCATTGATTTTCTTTTCTTGGTACAAGGAATAGTCTGGAGTAAAATCCTTGGCCTTGTTCCATAGATGGTACCTTTTCTATTGCTCTCATCCTTAGTAAGCTGATGATTTGTTTTAGAGCCTCTGTTTTTTGGCTTGGTGGGAGGTTTGGCATTCCTCTCTTTTTTGGTAGAGTGTGGAAGTGAAACCTGTAGCCCTTGTCTATTGTTTGTAAAGTCCATTCGTCTCCTGTAATACAATGCCAGTTTTCTGAAAATAAAGCTAGCTTTCTGCCCAAGGGTGCTTCCAGTTGTTCCCTGGTAGGCAGTATCAGAGCCAAGTCATTGTGTCTGTCCTGTGGAAGTGGTTGTAGTCGCAGCTGTGGCAGCACTTCTCTGGTTGGCAGGTTGCCATTGACGACCCCTGTAGGCACCTCTTGATTGACTTCTGCCTCTTGGGCGTCTATTTATGCCTTTCTGTGCTCTGGAGGTGTCTGGAAAGGACCAATTCTTTGAGGGCCAATTTCTGCTAAACCTCGGAGGTTGGACCTGCAAAAAATCCTTGACTGTTTGGACAGATTTTGCTTTTTCTTCCACTTTCTTTAGAACCTCCTGTGCAGGGGAGCCAAACAAACTATGTTTCTCCATAGGAGCATCTAGGAGTTTTGACTTCACATGGTCTGGTAAGGATTGCTCTTTTAACCAGGCATGCCTTCGAATCACTGCTCCAGTCATAGCTGATCTAAAAGAAGCCTCCAGTGCATCATAGCCACATTTTAAAAAATGATTACTGACCTGCTGAGAGTTATGTACCAAATCCTGAAGGGACTTACGGTCTATAGGTTCAGGAGAGGACAGTTTTTTTATTTAGCTGGTCTAACAAGAATTCCTGGTACTGTATCATGTGAAATTGACAGTTTAAGGCCCTGGCAGAAAGAGTGGCAGAAGTATAAACCTTTTTAACCCATCTCTCTAATGCTCTAGATTCCCTTTCAGAGGGAAGAGGGTTTTTGGCAGAGGCAGCTGCAACACCTTTAGGGCCCTGAGAAATGGTTTCTGGGTCTGCAACATGAGCCTTATACAAGTGGTAGTGAGAGTCCGGGACCCTGTAGCATCTGTCAGGCTTGGCAGGGGCCGGAGGAAGAGAATCAGGAGTAGTACTGGCATCATTATATGCATCATCAACAACTGATAGTACAGGAGGTATGGCTAAAGGCCTATACTGTGGTAAGTGTAAAAAAGTCCTTAGCCTTTTCCTTGAATCTGAAAAATCCTGGCCCTGCCATTGGAAGTGTTCCCTCATTGAGTGTAGGGTTTCCCCAAAAGAAAATTCTTCAGGAGGAGAAGCAGAAGGAATGGAGTCTTCTGCATCAGAATCCTCATAAGGTGAGTATGGGCCTTCCTGATGGTCAGATAAATCTGAGCCATCCGAGGAATAGTCTGAAGAGAGAGGTTCAGGGAGTTCAGTCCTAGGCCTCTTATCAGGAGGTGGTTGAGAGGCCCTGTCTGGATGAGGTTGGGATCCCCTGATCAAAGAAATAAGGTCCTCAGCAAGGCTGAGAATCTGGGAACTAGAAGTAGGCCTGTGAGAGGGAGCTTTTGTAGGTAAGGTCTTGGAAATTTTGGCTGCTTAAGCCCTGGAAAAGGCCTTGATAGACATAGAAGCAGGGGGTCTAGCAGCCCCACGTGCAGGAGTGGAGATGTCTAAAGGAACAGTGTCTGACAAATCCTGGGTGCCTGCTTCTGCAGCAGTAATTTCTGTAGCCGATTCAGCCATGGCCTGTGTGGCCTCGGTTATCGGAGGCATGCTTTCGGCTGAAGGGAGAAACGAGGACTCTGTTTCAGCGAAACAGAGACACTGTAGGCCTAACCGTGGTTTCAGCGAAACCATGGGCCTGAGTGTCTGTCCTTTCCTTGCGCTTTTAGCTAATTGTGTAGTCGGAGTCTCCGACGGCATTTTATATGCAAAAGCGGGACCAAAAAACTCTTCTGCAAACTCCGACCGACGTCTAAGTGTCCGTCGGTTGAAGGAAGCGCAGGCTAAACAAGCTGATACGTCGTGGTCTGGGCCTAAGCAAGGAAGGCAGTAAGAGTGGAAATCCTTATGAGGTATTTGTTTCCCACAAGTTAAACAATTATTTACTTTGTCTGACATCGGCTGAGGCAAGAAAGAGTCCCCAACGGGGTACTTAGCTTTTTTAGAAATCTTCGGTAGTAGAAATCTCTGGATCTGACCGACCGGCACTTGCGAACAGCTTCTGTTCGGGCATCGCGCGGCAAGAAAGACTGAGGAAAATGGCGTCGGCTGATGCCTTTATACCCCAGCAGCTATGACGTCGGGTGAAGTGCGACATCAGCCGAAGCCAGACCCAGACTTTGGAATCCGGCCGACCGAAGGGCTGCCTGAGGCGGGACAACCCATATGTTAGGACTGCAGATGCATCCTTGAAGGACATTGGATAGGTGGTCAGGACAGAGTTGAAGAGACGTTGCAATATATTATTGAGTCATGGTAGGATGAAAGATGGCACAGTAGCAGGACAAGACTAGAACATGAGCTGAAAAGCAGCATAATTAAGTACAGGAATCTGCATTTTATATATGTGAGGTAGCTGGGAAGTAGCATAAAGGAAACAAGGAGTTGCAGTACAGTAGGAGATTCAGTAATAATGGATTCTGATAGCAGTAACAGGATAGGCAAGAAGTATTTTCTATAAAAGAGAAGTAGGTTGTCCCGCTATCTTCTCTGGAATGTAAGGAATGGAGGAGTATTAAAGGCTCGAGTATAATGTAGTAAAAAATGGGGAAATAAGGGGTTATGTGGGGGGAAAAAAGATACAATGTGGAATAGATAGACACTGTTAGGGAGGGTTGCAATTACAAATGGATATAGTGCAAAGTAGTATGGGAGGAAGAAAGATAGGTGGGAATGGGGCTAAAAATTAAATAGAGGCAATAAAGTATCAAATAAGAAACAGAAGTTATGTACAAGTAAGGTCATTTGGGGAGGGTTTTGGAATAGGAGTCACAACTGCAATGTGTATGTAGGAAGTATAATATTAGAGTAAGACGTGATGGGCGAGAAAGTACAGTTTTGTACCTACCATAAATGTAGATGTCCGATAGATATGCAACTGCAGTCATAACATATGGGTTGTCCTGCCTCAGGCAGCCCTCGGTCGGCCGAATTCCAAAGTCTGGGTCCGGCGTCGGCTGGTGTCGCCTCCTCTCCGACGTCACAACGGCTGGAGTATAAAGGCATCGGCCGACGCCATCTTCTTCAGTGTTTCTTGCCCCAGATGTCAGGTGCCCACTCAGGAAGGCTAAATTTTGTAAATGGATAAAAAATAATCCCAAGCATGCACAACAGTAATAAACAGATACACCATAGGAGATACCCCCAGCTGAAGGGAAGAGGGGTAGTGACCCAAAAAGAAGGATACAGAGGGGTAGGAGGGTGGGAAAATCCGACTGCAGTTGCATATCTATCGGACATCTACATTTATGGTAGGTACAAAACTGTACTATGTCCTTCAAGAATGCAACTGCAGTCATAACATATGGGTTGAATACCATAGCCAAGCTGGGGGTGGAAGGAACTATGATAAGGATGGTGTAGCTATAATCCCCTGCAGGACTGCCGAAGCAAAGCCTGCTCGGGATCTGGAGTATAATGGCAGGTGGTAGTGCTTGGTAAATATATGCACGGAGCTCCATGTAGCAGCCTCTAAAATGTCCTTTGTTGCCACTCCTCTTAGGAAAGCTGTGGAAGTGGCTATAGCTCTGGTGGAGTGTGGCCTAATATTGGCTGGCACACCTTTTCCATGAAAAGAATAGCAAAATCTGATGCACTGTCCAATCCATTTTGAAATTGTTTGTTTGGAGATTGCCTTTCCCTGTACTCCAGCTGCATAAGCTACAAACAGCTGGTCAGACTTTCTGGTGGTCTTAGTTCTGTCCAAGTAGTAGCGTAGTTGTCTGTGTATGTCCAAAGTATGCAGTAGTTTTTCCCCCTTATTTTGAGGATTGGGGAAGAATGTAGGCAGATGAATAGCTTGATTTAGAGACACCCTGGACATAACTTTTGGCATTAATGTTGGATTTGTTCTTAGGGAGACTCTGTCTTGATGAAAAATGAGGAAGGGGGCACTGCCATGAGTGCCTGTATCTCCAAAACTCTTCTTGCAGAAGTGACTGCCAATAAGAAGGCCGTCTTCCATGAAAGGAATTGCATTTCTGAGGATGCTGCTGGCTCAAAAGGAGGAACAGTTAGTTTTTCCAACACGTAGTTGAGGTCCCCATGCAGGTACTGGCTGTTTTCTGGGAGGTTTGATATTCTTTATCCCTCTTAAAAACTATCTTAGCAGAGGATGCGAAAACACTGGAGGGTCACAGTTGTATTTTGCTGAGATTGCTGAGGCATGAATCTTTACTGAGGAGTATGAGAGCCCAGTATGAAACAGCTCTGCCAAGTATTCCAATATCTGAGGAATACTCAGTAGTTCTGTGTCCTGACCCTTTTTGGCATTCCAGATGCTGAATCTTTTCCACTTGGCTGAATAGGTTTTTCTGGTGGAAGGTCTGCGTGCTTCCAGCAAGATCTCTTGAACAGATTTGGAAAGAGAGCTAGGTGTTGAAGTCATGGAAGTCTCCAGGCTGTCAGATGCAATGTTTTCAGGTCTTGATGTAGTCTTGTAATTGTGTTGCGTTAGGAGTAGGGGCCATAGGGTCAGAGGCCATGGTTTGGTCTGAGTTATGGTCAATAGCAGTGGGTACCAATGTTGCCTTGGCCAGTCTGGCGCTATCAAGATGCCTGTTGGTTGTTCTGCCTTTATTTTCAGTATCACCTTGGTCAGCAAAGGCAGAGGAGGGAATGCATAAATTTTTAGAGAATTCCAGCTGAAGGAGAGAGCATCCGTTTTCCAAGCTAGAGGGTGATGAGTCCTTGTGCAGAACTTTTCCAGGTGATGATTTAGGTGGGAAGCAAAAATATCTACGTCCGGTATTCCCCATGTCCTTGTCAGTTGAGAGAAAATGTGAGGGTGCAACATCCATTCGTGTGGATCCATGAAGTTTCTGCTCAGATTGTCCGCCAGTACATTGTCCTTGCCTGGTACAAACTGGGATTGTAAGTGTATCTTCAGGCTCAGGGATTTTTCCCAGAGAAGCAATGTTAGTCTGCAGAGGGGATAAGAATGAGTGCCTCCCTGCTTGTTTATGTACCACATGACAGTGGTGTTATCTGTCCTTATTAGCAAATGTCCTTCTTGCAGTGATTTTTCGAAAGTCTCGATGGCATGTATCACTGCCAACATCTCCTTTTGGTTTATGTGCAGATGTCTTTCCTTTGGCGTCCATAGACCTTGAATGCATCTGCCCTCCATGTGCGCCCCCCCATCCATGGTCTGAGGCGTCTGTTGTGATCATTTGGCCTGCTTGAGGTCTGTTGAAAGACATGCCTTTGTTTAGTTGACTGGCTTGAGCCCACCATAGAAATTCCTTCTGCAGGCATGGAATAAGTGGAATTATGTCCTCTAGGCTGTTGCTGTGTTGAGACCATAAGTTTTTTAAATACCATTGCAGCTTTCTCATATGAAGTCTTGCCAAAGGTATCAGAAGAATACAAGATGCCATGAAACCCAGGGCCTGCAGGATTTTCCTTGCAGTCAGCTGGGAAAGTCTTGCTAGGCCTTTGAAGTACTCTGGTAAACGCTGCTGTTTTTCCTCTGTGAGGTAGGCCATTTGTGTTTCCGTGTCCAGTTTGGCTCCTAGGAATGTAATCTGTTGGGATGGTAGTAATTTTGACTTTTGAATGTTGGCTGTGTATCCCAAGGCCTGCAGTAGATGCATGACAGTCCAAATTCCCTTTTAAGGTTTGTTTGTTGTCTGCTTGTATGAGGCAGTTGTCCAAGTAGGGGTATATTTGAATCCCCTGCTGTCTGCAGTGTGCCACTACTGATGCCAGGCATTTCGTGAACACTCTGGGCGCAGTAGACAAGCCAAACGGCAATGCTGAGAATTGATAATGCTCTGTTCCTGCAAGAAATCTGAGGTATCTTCTGCAGCTTTGTCTGATTGGGACATGCAGGTATGCCTCCTTGAGGTCCAGAGTGACCAGCCAAGACCCCTTGCCCAGCATGGGAAGAAGCTGCTGCAACGTCAGCATTTTGAACTTTGGCACAATGAGAAAAGTGTTTAGATTTGACAAGTCCAGTATGGGTCTCCATTTGTTTTCTTTTCTTGGAACAAGGAACAGTCTTGAATAAAATCCCTGGCCTTGCTCCTGAGGAGGAACCCTTTCTATTGCTTTTATACTTAATAGCTTGGAAACTTGAGAGTGTGCCTCTGCCCTTTGATGATGTGGCATTTTTGGCATGCCTTGTCTTTTTGGTAATGTGTGGAAGTGGAATCTGTAGCCTTTGTTTATCAAATCCAGAATCCAATTGTCTTTGGTTAAGATATGCCAGTTTTGTGAGAATAAGCCTAATTTTCCGCCCAAAGGTGCTTCTCTTTGAACCTTTGTAGGCGGTACGAAAGTGAAGTCATTGTGATTGCCCTGTGGTGCAGCTGAACTGTCTACGCCACTTCTTTGGTTTGGAGGTTGCCATCCCCTGTAAGATCCTCGGTGTTGTCCTCTACCCTGGCTCGTCTGCTTTATCCCCTTTGAAACTTGTCAGAGCCGGGGAAGGACCAATTCTTTGAGGGCCAGTTTCTGCTGAATCTGGGTGGCTGAACCTGAAGGAAATCCTTTACTGTCTGTACTGACTTTGCTTTTTCCTCTATGGATTTCAATACATCTTGTGCAGTAGCACCAAAAGCTTTGTTTCTCCAAAGGTGCATCCAGTAACTTTACTTTAACATGGTCAGGCAAAGATTGATCCTTCAACCAAGCATGTCTCGTATTACAGCCCCAGTCATAGCTGCCCTACATGAAGCTTCCAGTGCATCATAACCACACTGCAGAAAATGGTTATTAACCTGCTGAGTGCTATGTATAAGATCCTGCAGAGCCTTTTATCAATAGGCTCAGAAGAGGCTACCTTTTCTGTAAATCATCCAGGAGAAAATCTTGGTACTGAAACATGTGAAAAAGGCAGTTAAGAGACCTCATGGCTAGGGTAGTAGAGGTGTATACTTTTTTACCCCATCTCTCCAGGGACCTAGCTTCTCTGTCAGCTGGCAGTGGGTTTTTGGCAGAGGAGGAAGCAACTCCCTTGGGGCCCTGTGAAATAGTTTCTAGATCCACAGAGTGGGCCTTAAAAAGGTGCTTGTGAGTGTCAGGGACCCTATAATATCTGTCCGGCTTGATAGGAGCAGGAGGAAGAGAGTCAGGGTTGGCACTGGAGTCAGAGAAAACATCATCCAAAACATCCATAACTGGAGGGATAGCCAGAGGTCTGTGCTGGGGGAGCTTGAGGAAAGTACGAAGCCTTTTCCTGGAGTCAAAGAATTCCTGACCCTGCCATTGAAAATGTTCCCTCATGGAATGCAGAATTTCCCCAAATGAGAAATCCTCTGGAGGGGAGGCTGAGGGAATAGATTCCTCAGCATCAGAGTCCTCGTAGTCCTGGAAGGGTTCTTGAGTGTCAGAGTGCTCAGAATCCCCACAGGCTTCATCCGAGGAGAGGTCATCCGCCTGCTCAGTTCTAGGCCTTTTCTCTGCAGGTGGCCGAGAACCCCTGTCCGGATGAGGCTGAGACCCCCTGATAAGGGAAATAAGATCTGCAGCCAGAGACATGATCTGCTTATCAGAGGAAGGGGCCTGGGCAGGCTTAGGATGGGCCTTGGCCTGACTGGCGGCCTTAGCACGTGCAAAGGCCTTGATGGACATGGAAACAGGAGGCCTAGCAGCCCCACGTGCAGGCGTTACCTTGTCCACAGGAGTGGTGTCGGGTAGATCCAGAACTTCGGTTTCGGGAGGAAAATCAACTGGCACTGGAGAGGTCTCCGAGACCGAAGGTCGTGTTAGCGCTGTGTCGTCGGCCTGGAGCGGTAGATTTACCACTTCCGAAGGAGCCGGAGCGCTAATAGAGGGTTTAGGAGAAACATCGGAAGTGGACGCGGGCCGAGGATGTCGGTCCCGGTCCTTGCGTTTTTTTAGCAGATTGGGTTGTCGGTTGTTCCGACGGCATGATATACGCAAAGGATTCACCGAAGTCCTCGGCGAATTCTGCCCGGTGCCTGAGAGTGCGCTTATTAAAGCAGGCACAGGCAGCACAGGCCGAAACGTCGTGGTCTGGGCCCAGGCAGGGAAGGCAGAGAGAATGGAAGTCCTTATGAGGTATTTGTTTACAACAA
This sequence comes from Protopterus annectens, assembly GCF_019279795.1. NCBI lineage: Eukaryota > Metazoa > Chordata > Ceratodontiformes > Protopteridae > Protopterus > Protopterus annectens. The sequence goes on from NC_056739.1 coordinate 351,130,000, forward strand.
GACAAACAATTATTAACTTTCTCAATTTGTTCTGACATTGGCTGAGGCAAGAATAAATGTTCCCCAACGGGTTACTTAGCTTTTAGATGACTTCGGTACTGAAAACACAGGAGCTGACCGACCGGCACTTGCAAACTGCTTCTGCTTCGGGCACTGCGCGGCAAGAAAGACTGAAGATGACGTCGGCCGATGCCTTTATACTCCAGCCGTTGTGACGTCGGAGAGGAGGCGACACCAGCCGACGCCAGACCCAGACTTTGGAATTCGGCCGTCCGAGGGCTGCCTGAGGCAGGACAACCCATATGTTATGACTGCAGTTGCATTCTTGAAGGACATCTAGGGGGTAGGGTATGGGAGGTATACGAGGGTGAGCGGAGAACAATCAGATCAATTTATAACGGACAGCAATCAGTTTATAGCCAGAACAAAGAGGTGCAAGTAATACAAGCAGTATATTTCCTGAGACTAAACTGGCACATGTAGAAAAGTCTGCTGGTCAAGCAAAAGGGGACAGTGGCCAACTTGGTAAGATGCCCTTAGAGTGCATGGACTATTTCACAGAGAAGGTATGTATTTAACTGCTTAAAGTCAACACCCCCACAAGGTTCTTCATGATAAATATGCTTACATTAAACACTGACAAAATTCTCAGTAAACTTGTAGGTGTAAGGCCTTGTGGCAGAGCTCCTGCAATATCGAGGTCAGATGTAGTGACCCCAGGCTCTGCTCTATGAAGGAAGACAGTGACTGCATAATGATAACCAAAAGATTTTACAAATGTAATACAAACTACTGCTGCACCATGCCACCATTCCAAAAAAACACTAAGATCAAGATTATTGACAATAGCACAAATTAGGATATTACACACAGTTTTGCAAAACTGTTTTAAAGGCACACCACATATTCACCACAATAACTTGGTAAAAACAGAAAGTCAAGACCACAGTCAGTGAAATGAATTAATAAAGCCAAAAACCTATTTACGCGTTTCGTCCACGTTTAATAATCATGAACTTCATCAGAAAAGGCTTACACAAAACACATGGTCATTAAATACTTTTGATGACATCACATGAAATTTCAAATTGTCCAACCACAACACTCTAAAGTTAATCTTTAAAGACATCCTGTCTATTTAATACTAACCATACATAAAATATATAAAATACATAAAAAATGCATAAAAAATATATATGTTTGTATATGTAAAAGAAACTATATATGTTATTATTATTACAAAAATGTATTTATAAATCTTTTATATAACTTTATATTCTATTGAGTTGCAGGAAGCATTTGATGTTTATAACATCATTTAACCCTGGTGGTTGATCAGCGTTAAGCATAATTTGCCATATAGCTTCTCTGCATTCTAAGAATACTTTAAAATTCCCAGATAACAAATCAAAATTTACACTTTCCAGCACTGAAAATCTAAATTTTTTGAACAAACTACACACTAAAGCATGTCTAGCAAGGGCATTTGACATGTCCTGTTCATAGATGCGTTTATACAGTTCTCTAATAGTTTTACCTATGTAAAAATGCCAACTTTGTATTACATGTATAATAACCCTTACTGTAAATAGTCTTATTTAAATGTTTAAATAATATAGAACTGTTCCCTGATATATACCTACACTGCTTACAACAGTTGCATGGAAAAGTTCCATGACGTGTAACTTGAGCTGTTGGTTGTCTAATGGTCTCAACTATTGTTTTAATACTTGTAGTTTTCCTATATGTGAACAGAGGTGCCTTCCCTATTGCTAAACTAAGCTCACTATTTCCAAGAATAACCTTCCAATTATTAAATATGATGTCTTTAATGTAATCCATCTCATTTGATATAGGAATAGGAAATGCTAAGGAGAAACCTTTACAGCTAACATTTGTTGTTATGTTTGTTCTTTTGCCTCTACCTGTAAAACATGTAGTGAATAAAATAGGACATGCAACATTAGCTCTAAGTAACATCACTTCACTTAATATGTTTTTAATCCATGTGAAATTGTAACCCCTGTCTACAAAAAAGGAAACCAACTTGTTTGCTTCAACCTGAAAGGCCACATCTGTACTTGTTAATCTACTTAGACGAATAAACTGTCCCTTTACAACACCCATATTCACCACACATACATTCCCTGTTGGAATCACTTCTACATTTTATCACCACCTACAGCTATATTTCTTTCTGATGCACAGAAACATCCAAGAAAACCCTCTCAGACCCTTGTTTTCATGATCACATTACTGTTTTACAGGATGGGGGGGACTGACTACATAAAATTAGAAACAGTAATCAAAATAGGTTAACTTCACCATTTCAGCCTGTGGGGGCAGCCTTCTTAAATATTCAGACAAATAAAGCCTTTCTTAGAGCATCTCCATGGGAAGGAAAGAAATGTACTTCAGGACTCTGAAAAACAGAACAGATTACAATTAGTTTTAGCAAAGTTAAATTAAAGGCACAAAATGCATTTAGTTACTGTTCAAATATAAACCTTCAGGCAACATTTAAAATGGTTTCCTTTCACAAAAAAGGGCAAAGTAAACCGGTCTAAAATAGACACGAGCCAGCATTTTGTTAAAAATTATGAAACAGTACCACTGAGTGCTATGTACAAAGCACTGCAATCATCACAGAACAAAAAAAAAACAGAAATATTACCACATATTCAAAGACGGACAACATGAAGCACAAATAACAGACAATTTGAAGCAGAATCAGGAATACTAAAATTGTCAAGAAACCACTGACAAATATGCCCCAGCTGTCGCATTCAAAACATTTTAACTATGCACATGTTTAATCTCTGAAAACAATTTACAAAGACTGTTATACTGGAATATGCCACATTATTTATATGCTCTTTCCTTTCACAATCTCTCTCTCCAAGCATCATTTTGCAGTCGCACCTACTCTCCAATGACCACCAACCTAAACATAATGGTGAAAAGCAATACACCTGGCTGTGAGGAAGCAAGCTGCACAACACAGGTACTGCAAACCTGCTCATCAGTTGCCCTTCTTGGTTGCAGCACTGGACAGCAACTAAAACATTAGAAAACTATGTACAGGCCAGGCATAACCCAGTGCACAAGGACAAATGCAATTTGCCAGTTCTTTGTGCTCAGAAGTCTGAATCAATGGAGAACTAAGCCTCTCAGAACAAAAAGTGAATAAATTGCAGCAAGGTCTAGGATGGAACCAACAGATTTTAAAGAAATATTCCCACACTGTTGTTCTAAACACACTTTTCACTTATCTGCATGGAAACCGCTTTCTCTATCCCATAGTCTAAACTAAATAATGGAAGTCTGCAAAAAGGGATCACTGAAAGGACAAACTTCATGAGGGAAGAAGATGAATCCTGGTTGGAAGCTTGTGGATTAGTTGCACTAAACTGGGGAAAGGCATCAGTGCATCCTCCATGCACTGATGAAATGACTTGACAGAGAAATGGAACGCTTAGACCTACAGGAACAGCAACAAAGGAAAAGCAGCGTTGCATCTCTGTCTACCAAAAGGCAAATGCCATTATGCAGGAAGAATAAATGAATGTGCCCTACATCTACAGAGATGGGCAGAACTTTGCCAGGGGTATTTTAACCCCTAATTGGAGAGACTTCCATCACTCTGCTAGAAGGACTAGCATTGCTTTTCTCTGCTCTGTCACTCTTCCCTTCTGTCAGGTGCAGTAAAGAGCAGCTGTTCACCTGCTTCAAGACACTTAAGGCCCTTCATGCGTTTAGGTCCAGATGGGAGAAGACTGAAACAGAGGCAAAAAACCTCTTAATTGAATTGCAAATGAAAAGGAACCAGTAACCATCGGCTCTGGGTAAGAGAAGATGGGCAGAATCAGTTGCAATCAACACCAGGGAGGGTTAGCAGACAGCCAAGACGACAAAGGTAGATTTGGAAGGAAACATCACAACTTTTACATGGGGAACATAGCACATATTGGACAATAATTCCACAGCCCTCAGTTTCCTGAAGGTAAACAACATGGGGAACCATTAGCATGGAGGCTTATGGGTTAATTATAGAGCTGGTACAAACAGAATAACCGGCAAAGTAATATTTAGAAGAGTTTTTGGATACTCTGTCAGAGCAATGGGGGAAGAAGGGATTGCCCAGGAACTCATGCAGCATGCAAGGAAAGCGGTGCAAACACCTTAGGGGCACCAGCTATAGCTTTTATACATTTATCCTTAAGCAATTAGGAGCCAACAAATTAGTCGCATGAGCTTGTTTGCTCCCATGAATGCTTCCACAAAGACAGCTACTCCAAGTTTCAGGTCCTCTTCTCCCAGAGTCACGTATCACAGCTCATATTCCCATGACAATCACAGATAAAATATGGTGGGGGAAGTACAGCATGGTTTTTGACCTTATTGATGCAGATGGTATTAAGCAGCTTTTAGTAGTGGACTGTTTGGGAGCTCAGCACCTGACAGCAGCTCTCGCAGCTTTAGGGAAAAAGTCAATCAGCAAGTTTAGGGTAAGGAAATGGAATACATGGACAGTAGCACTGCTTATTTACATGTTAGTTGCAACTGAAAGACCCTCTTTCACCATACTGTTTAACACTACAGAACTGGAGACGGTAGATGGATTCCTTAGTCCAGAGCAGCAGCTGACACTTGGGTGGCAGCAATTGTAGATAGGCAGATCTTAGCAAAATGAAGGAGTCTTCAATATCAGGCAACTAAAAACAAGGCTTGTTTCACATTTATCAGTGGCAAATGTACCTGGGCTATCTTTCACTTTGTCCATATGTTTTTCTGCTGTGGTAAAGGACACTCAGTTGTCACATGCTGGTCAAAAGTTAGCCAAGCAGCTGCTAACTCAGGGACAGGACAGGAGGTAAGATTGCTGTCCTCTAAGTTTGATCAGTCTCTCAATGGAAAAGCTACATTGAAGATCCACTTTCTTTAGAGTCTCCTCATAATATTAGACTTGTGCATTATTCTATTAATGCCCAAGCCCTGGCTAAAGAATTGAATTACCCAGACACAAACAGACAACTTTTTGTTACATGGCTTTTATTTTCATTTTTTCAATTAAGTCAGATGCTCCTCCCTGTGGTTCTACTTGTAAGGACTTGAGATCTGTTAAGTTTCTAAGAATGCCTTACATTGAGATGGCCACAAGGAAGAACAGCAGGGCCCTTTGAGACCTCTTCAATTCAGACATTTAGTACATCAACCCTCAGGCTTGTGCCCAAAAAGAAGCAAGGAGAGATTAGACTTGTACACCTCTTGTCTTCCTCATGTCTCTTCTGTCAGTGATTTCACCTGCAGGGAAGAGTCAAACTTATGCTTCAATGAATGAAGCAGGAATTATTAAAGTCTGAGAATCCACAGTTGGTCAAACTGGACAAAGTCTGCATTCTAACTCCCCATCTGCAAAAATGACTGACCGTTAATGGGCATGTGCTTTCAATGATTTTTTTCCCCCACATGGCATGGCAATGCAGTGATCTCAACTTCTCAAATGTGGAGCAGGCTACTGCAATACACTATAATGGTGCTGGCGGAGAAGGGCTCCTTATCAGACACAATTTGGAATTTTTTTTTTTTTTTTTTTTAATTGTGAGCAAGAACTCTGTCAGGAGCCTGTGTTTCCTCTGTGGCAAGATAAGACGGAGAGTCCTCTTTGATCCCTTGTACTTTTGGGTCTAGTGATTGATGTAATTTTGACGTCCTTAAAAAAAATTACTACAAGTGAAGTTACAGCACACGAGGCAGGTCATCAATAAATTTTAAGGAACATAAGGCCCAAATATGGCAGATAATACAACTATTCAGATTACTTCATTTCTCCTGTCTGGCAATCAACAGAATTAAACAGGACTTTGGGTGATGGAGTTTTTTTTTGGCCGATTATGATGATGCATATCGAGAGTGACTGGGTTTCCTCAGAAGTACTTCACCTTTACACAGACAGACACTGCTGATGGTCACAGTATGGGTGCTGACCAGGATGGTCACTGGTGTTCTGCTCTACAGCCAAATTCCTGGACAGCGAGAAAAAAAAGTGACACTTTTCCTGAAATAATTTGAGTGGTCACCTTGCTTTGGACAGATAACTTCAAGAACCAGCAGGTTATTTTTTCCATTCCGGTAACCAGGCTGTAGTTTCAGTTTTAGTGAGGAAGACTTGCTTCCCAGAGGATACAGTCTACATTGAAATTATTAGTACTGCACAGTTTATCCATCTACTTGACTTGCTGCCAATTTTTTTGTAGTACAGTCTTAAATGTTATAGCTGACAGCTTCTCTCAATTTCAGTTTTCCAGATTTCACAAGATGGTGCCGGATGCACATGAACATTCCACAGCTATTCTCTCAGGCATTTGCCTGACTGGAGAGGATACATGATTGAACATTTAAGACACTTGTACGCCTGGTGTACAAAGTGATCATAATCTATGACAATCTCAAATTTTCATTGTTTCTATAACAAATTACCCCAGATTGAATGTTGTCTTTCACTCATTGTGCATTATGAATTGCGCAGGTGCTCTTTAAATGACGCAATCAAGCCTACACTTATCCAGTTAGCAGCTATTAGTTGGTTGGCAAGGATTTTCAGGGTGCCAGATTACACAAAACAATGGACCACTGGCAGTGCCCTTAAAAGCTGGAAAAGACTGAAGATTAACTGCAAGCAGGAGGGGGAGACAAGCACAGTTAATGCTGCAGTCTGTCCGAGAATATACACACAACAGCAAGATTATTACACTTGCACAGTGTGGGCCACACTGGTGTGGTAAATTCTAAGAAATATTGGTGCATCTTACAGATCACTGAAGCAGGGAATTCAATACAAATGCTGCATCACTAAGCAGTCGAAAGTGTTCAAATTTGGTATCTAAAGTAATGTGATATGCATCTGTAATCATGCTGATTTGTAAACTAATAAAAGTTCCCATGTTTGTCATAGGAGGAGTGCAATAAACTCAATTCAGTACGACAAAGCCAATTGGGAGGAAGTAATTTAGTAGATAAGAAAAGGAAACAAGTTTAGATATTTTACCCAGGAGATTCAGGACATTTGCAAATTTAGTATGATTTAGATGTAGCTTAGAGGATGGTGTTCAAAGTGAGGAGATTATTGCTTGTTTGATGGTAAAGGGAATGGTCCTCTGTGGTTTAGCTATGTTTACAGAGTATGAGCAGTTATTAGACTTTTTGGATTCTGTTAGCTGTTGGTCCTTTGATTGAAGGAACCTTCTGTGTTTGTACCATTTTACTGTAATATGACTGACTGGGGTGTTTGCGAGATGTAGTATTTTGTGTGATATTATGAGTCGTTTATATGCTATGTGATGTGATACCTTTTCATGTACTGTACTTTTAGGTTATTTATGCTAGAGTTTGAAACCCTTGTCAAGGTGAGAGGTGTAGCATATCAGTTGTGTTGATGATGCCCAACTGTAACTCTTCCCTCAGGATAAAATGGTGAGTCTTATTCCTTTCCTGACAGTTTAGAGGCCATTTGGTAGTTGTTTAGAATTAATTGATCAAAACTCAACACTTTCAAACTGACAACAAAGCAATGTGTATTTTGGAAGTGACGCCTGGGTTGCTACTTCCATCTTTGACTTTTTTATAATGGCAAGTTTTAGTTTAGCAATGAAGATGCAGAACTAAGGTACTACTCTAAATAAGAACATTTATAGGAAAAAAGGGTCAGTTATACCAGAGCTGTCATGTTTCAATCTTTGGAATATTTCCAGAATCAAGTACTTTATACCTCAAGAGGATCTCGACAGATTTCCTTCTTTATCACTGAAGCAGTATTCATAACCTTAGGGATCTCCTCCCAAGGATCATCCGACCAGTATATGTTATATAAAAGTGATGTATGGATGCAGTTATTCGGAACTTCTTTGCTGCTAGTCCAAATGCCATCATCACTCTGTCTAAACACCCAGTGCTGTGTTGAATACCTAGCCATCAGATAAGTGCCCCTTTGGAGTCTCTTTATTGCTGGTCTTGTTTTACTTTGGTTGACTGGAGTTCATGTCATCAAAGAAGGGAAAATGTCAATCTGGGTGGCAGATTCCCCACAAGGACAGTCAAAAGCATCTTTTTTTTGTTTGGGTAATTCCCACAACCATACCTCCTGTAGTATTTCTAAGGCATTTGTGCCCAAGACTCTCAGAAAATGGTCTGTCTTCCCTGGACATCTATCTCGAGAACCAGAGGCTTAAACAGTTAGCCTAGGTTAGCATGGCAGAATCTATTAACCCAAAGGTATTTTCATTAAGCAAGGAGGTGGCCAAGAAATCTTGGCTGGATTCTTTGGCTGTTAAGTTTACCCCAGATGTCCCTCTAAAATCAGGTGATAGCTCTGTAGGCAATCCGGTGTCTGCTTTGGATTCATCTGCCACAACCCCATCAGAGGCCGGCATGGATCCTTCCTTTCACATGTACTCAGAGGCTTTGCAGGCTTCTGCTCCAGACATCGAATGGGAACTGCAGTTGAGCATCTCGGAGGGTCCTAAAGGGATTCCACAGATTTTGGTCAGGGAAGAGGTTCTGGGTACTCTTACTGAATCCCGTCCAGGTTTGGAACCTCCAGTGTTTGTTAGGTCTGACATCTCCACCAAGAAATAACAGAAGACTAAACATTCTTCTATACATCCGAAGGACCCTCAAAAGGAATGACAGGAGTTTACTTAGGGAATGTTTAATGCCTTAATGGCCCTGAACCTCCCCCCCCCGCCGAAATAGTTTCTGTGCCTATTCTCCCTTGGACTTCAACTCCTGCCAAAAAGCCTCCTGGATATCCAAGGCCACGGTCTTGTGCTCTTTTCATGGCAAGTATCTGTCTACTTCAGTTACAGCTCATTCTACTAGGACTTGCTTCTTCTGGTGCTTTCTTCAAGGGTTTGGACACCAGTTCCATCCCTGAAGCTGCTACCTGGTCCTCAATGCATACCTTTACTAAGCATTATAAACAGGACATGGCTTTTAGAGCCAGAGCACATTTTGCTAAAGCCGTCATGCTTGGTTTTGTTGTGGACTCTCCCAGCCTTCCACCTACCACTCCTGTTCTTGAGCTTTTCCGCTCTCCCCATTATAAATACCGCAACAATAACATAGGACACAGTACAGTTGTGTAAAATGTCATAAATGGTAGATATCCTTCTCTTCAATGTTGCAGTAATCGCACCCTCCATCCCATTTTGACTTGGTTACCATCCTGGCTGAGGATCTCCCTTTTTTCTTTTTTTTTTGTGCATCTTCTCCACTTGAACGTGCATAGTATACGACCTTTACACCCTTCATCCTGTGCGGGGAGCATACATATGACGTATGTCACACAAGATCTAAAGGCTTTGTTATACCAACCAGACTATGGGCTATCCTTGGCAGGAGATCCTCAAGGTTACGAATACTGCAACAGTGAAGAGAACATCTACTATTATGGTAAGATTTTAGATAACTGTACTTTCTTGCTGTGGACTCATTCCCACCGCTCTGTTTTAAAGCTGTTTGGTATTAGCTGACATCAAGATTGCCTTTATGCAACGCAAAATTTTGTAGCCAGGCTGGTAGCCAGATTCCCCTTACAAACATATTACAGGCTCCCTATTGAAATGTTGGTACTTGAATGCAGACTGCCAACAATCCCAAAGGAGGACCGAAAACTCAGGTGAAGAGTGAATCTTCAAGACTGCTCTTCTCCTTAAAACTACTTTTTTTGTGGGGAAGAGTCCCCTCATACCCCTGACATTATATATACAAAACCCAAGATTGCCATACCTCAAAGAAAAGGGAAAATTCCAAGAAATGGCATCTTGGACTTACTATATTTAAGTCTGTTCTTTTGGCCTTTCAGTCTCTGTATTTTAGGACTCCCTCTAGCAGGTTCCGACATTTCAAATGGTTATGCACATTACATATTTGTCATACAACTTGCTGTATTGTTTAAAACCGTTGCAGTGTTTTTCATATAATGCTTTATGTCCCAGTTGTCTGAGGAAACTTAATAGTGCCATATTGCCTTCCACAGCTATTGCACTCTGCTTCCAATGGGCTGCTCTGTGGTTCCACTTGTCTGTTGCTTATTGAGTGCGGCATCTGTGAAATTCACTACTGTGATTGCTATGGAAGTGTTCTAGTTTAGCCTGCTTCTGCAGAACTGTTAAGACATCGTCTGAGAATACAACCCTTGCCAGGACTACTCTAAAGCTTTAAAGGCTCTGAATCTAACCTATTAGGGCTGGATCGGAGGATGCTTTGTGTTTTGTGTACCAGATAGGTTGCGCCTCTCGGTTATTTCCTGTTTACTCAATTTTAATTTCAGTATTTTTGTGTGTATGTGTGTGTGTGTGTGTGTATATATATATATATATATATATATATATATATATATATATATATATATATATATATTTCTTTAGACCTTGTTTAAACTTTTGTATATTGTGCATCTGCTAATTTCTTTGAGTTTTCCTCCCTAGACCTTTGTTGAAAGTGGGCATTGCAACCAGTCAAACTTTCCTGGTAAACAAAAGCAAATCAATTAAATAAATTAAATTATGGGGAATACCATCCCAAAAGACGTGAAACTACAATCTAAAATATTAACCACTCATAACCTCTTACCTGACATGTAACTGGTATTGCACATCTACAAATAGCAAGAGAGGCAATTAGTACAATATCAGTCTCAAACTACAACATAACCAAACTTTTTTCCCCTTCTCCCTCCATTCTCTAGCACTCCAATACAACTATTCTCTTAAAATCACTCTACTTCGACTAGAACCAAAAACTCGCATCACAAAGTTACCTAAAGCCTTCATAACTTCCCTAATTTCATCTACCTTCTCCTTAACATCCTGCAATTTGATACCTTCACTCTTCTGTGTTTACAATCTTTCCTAACGAGTTACCACATATTAAACTTTTAACATCAAATGCAAAAGTTCATTAACAAAAGATCGCAAACTTAGAAAAGTTGTACAACAAATAAAATCTTCAAATTGTAAAAGCGTATACTTTTTCCTATTACTCTATTTTAACATTTTCATAGCCATGCCATGAATCTCTGAATCTTTATACTTTAAAGTTTATATCACTTGGACTTTATCTCTAAGGGCATCTGCAGAAAATGGGCATCAGACTAGTCAGACTATTATAGTTAATACATGAAAATAATTAACCCAAGACCAGCTTCTGGGTAAAACTGTGTGATGAGAAGCAAAACACCACAGGGTATAGACCGCAGTAGGATTTTAATTGCTCAATGAAGGCAGCCAACAGGACAAGAACAAACTAAACACTGCCCTGTGGTCATCCAAACATCATTCAATACTTTAACGTGTGTGTGTGTGAGAGAGAGAGAGAGAGAGAGAGGAAGAGGTCTCAAAGCTAGACCATCACTCCACCAAGCACAAGGTAGGATTGAAGCTGCACACAGTAACTTAATAGCCTTAACCACAAAAGGAAGTTAAAAAAAAAAAAGG